>NC_091471.1:117986648-118290374 GCF_036971445.1 Narcine bancroftii | reverse complement strand
GCATTGGTGACCTGACCCAGCTGTGGTACTCTGGGAGCAACTGAAGTGCTACCTCTATGGTCTGGACAAGAACCAGATGAAATGCTGCTCAGCGAAGGATTCAACCTGCTCCAGCTGTAGAAAGAAGGGATACTATGTGTGATAGTACAGATCTATCACCAATGTACATAGTGTATATAGTTACTGTATCTAGACTGTGCTTACAGCGATTGGCTGAGAGCTAAGCCACACCTATTGTCTGGGCCTTAAAGGGTTGTGTCCCTAGCCAGGTCGGATCAAGCTCCTGTCTTTTGCTAATAAAAGCCTTGGTTTGGATCAACAAGTCTTTGATTCTTTCAATGAGCTCTACAATTTTATTAGCAAAAAGAATTTTTTTGAAAGGGATGGAGCGTTTAACTCAGCCAGATAAACTTGATATTGACCCACAGTCAGCTACAGCCTTCAAAGCCTTTAACTTCTGGCTGCTGAACTTTGAAAACTTCCTGAGATTCATTTGGGTGGAGGAGGATAACAAGCATCTAACAGAATTGCTGTCTATGGTGTCCTTGAGAGTCTATGAGAACATCCAGGATGAGACCACTTACACCGCAGCCATAAAGGTACTGAAAGAACTGTATGATCAACCGGTGAACAGAGTTCATGCCCGGCTCGTGCTTGCTTCGAGGAAGCAACAGCCCGACGAGTCCAGCAGGGCATATTTACAAGTATTAAAGGCGTTGGGCAAGGACTGTAACTGTGTGGACAAAACTGCTGCCGAGAACACAAACGATCTCGTCCGGGATGCCTATGTGGCCGGGCTCCGATCGAACGAAGTGAGGCTGCGCTTGCTCGAGCAAGGGGTAGAAAATCTAGAGGACGTGGCCTGGATTGCAATCACAATGGAGGATGCAGCCTTAAAGTCCACCGAGCTCTCTAGGGACTGGACCCCTCGTTCTGATGTGAGTAGAGTGCCCTTCTACCCTACCACCCCCCGAGATACTGACGGCCTGTTGGCTGCTGCTACCCTGCCCTGTGCGAACCCAAAATGTTATTTCTGTGGGAGGGACAACCACAGCAGGTCCCAGTGCCCAGCAAGAAAAGCCAAGTGCCAGAAGTGTCTTAAAAAGGGCCACTTTGCTGTAGTCTGTAGGTCTAAAATGGCCACCAGCAAACACAGTGCGTCGTGTGAAGCCCAATCGCCACTATCCCATTCAAACTCTTCTTCCCCAGAGCTCTCGTCCAATGAGAGCGAGGGCTCCTCTGCACGGCAACGCCTGACGTCACGGAGACGCCAAACCCGGAAGGAGAGCCCACCCTCGCAACCATGGTGTTGGCCCGCCTCTCGCCCCCGTGCGGAACACTCGACCTGGCCTTGGTCCCGACTGGGGCAACCGCTGCTGCTACCGCTGCCACAGACACCCCCGGGGCCGACGCTATCGCCGCTGCTGCCACCGCCACAAACTCCCCGGGGACCGACGCTACCGCCGCTGCTGCCGCCGCCACAGCCACCCCCGGGGCCGACCAGGTACTCACCCTAGCGTCCATCGCCGATGACCGCTGGTGCCCGACCGCCGCGACCGACGACCTACCCACCGCCAACCGCAAGCAACTATAAACCCCACTACGTACCTTTCATCCGCCGACGCATCCACAACAGCACTTCCGGGAGTTCCCCCAACCTGCTCCTCCAGCATTGACTACGTCATCCCGTTGTGTGACGTCATCCCGTTGCGTGATGTCATCAGGCAAAACTCCCCTGTCAACTGCTTCAATAACACTAAACCAGCAATGCTCTCATCCCCTCACCAGAGCAATGGAACTGATTAAAGTGCATGGACACTACACCAATTGCTTTTTTGACTCTGGGTCAACTGACAGTTTTATCCGGCCAGATCTGGCCCTCCATTGGGGACTTGACATTATCCCCACTACCCAGAGGATCTCATTAGCGACGAGGTCGCACTCGACTGGGATAAAGGGGTATTGCATCGCCACGCTGGAAGTACAGGGCGTAACGGTCACCCACTTCAAATTATTCATCCTTCCCCAATTGTGCGCCCCAGTGTTGCTGGGATTAGACTTTCAGTGTCAGTTCCGAACGGTGTCCCTACACTTTAGGGGACCCCACGCACCCCTCTCGGTCTGCCATCGCCCCACCCCCGAAGCACCCGAGCAACCCGCCCCCGTGCCCCAGGGCCAATCCTGCGGCCTTTCCACACTCCGGATTGCCCCGTCAGCACTCTTCGCAAACCTCATCCATGGCTGGAAGCCTGTGGCCACCAAAAGTCGGCAATATAGTTACGAAAACAGGCAATTCATTAGGAGTGAGGTGCGTAGATTGCTGGATGAAGGCATCATCGAACCCAGTTCAAGCCCCTGGCCTTGGTCCCGACAAGTGGTGGTTGTCAAGAACGGGGAAAACCTACGGCTGGTGGTCGACTATAGCCAGATCATTAAGCGCTTCACACTCCTGGATGCATACCCCCTGCCACGCATCACGGATGTGGTGAACCAGATCACCCAATACCGCATATTCTCCACTGTTGACCTACGTTCGGCCTACCGCCAGCTCCCGATCCGCTGCGAGGACCGACCATTCACGGCCTTTGAAGCGAATGGGCGACTATATCAATTTCTCAGGGTACCATTCGGGGTCACGAATGGTGTCGCGGTCTTCCAGCGGGAAATGGACCGGATGGTGGACCAGAACGGGCTAACCGCTACCATCCTGTATCTGGACAATATCACCATCTGCGGCCACGACACGCAGGACCATGACGCCAACCTAGAAAAATTTCTTCAAGCTGCCCGTCAGCTGAACCTGACTTACAATTTGGACAAGTGTGTCTTCCGGACCACACGACTCGCTATTCTAGGTTGCGTGGTGGAGAACATGATAGTCATGCCAGATCCTGACCGCATGCGTCCCCTAATGGACTTACCCCCACCCACCCCATACCCAGAAAGCGCTAAAACGCTGCATGGGCCTTTTCTCGTATTACGCCCAATGGGTTCCACGCTATGCCGACAAGGCGCTTTCTCTTATCAAGACCACCTCCTTTCCCCTCTCAACTGAAGCCAGAGCGGCTTTCAACCAAATCAAATCCGACATCGACGCTGCACGCGATCGATGAGTCTGTCCCGTTTCAAGTCGAGAGCGATGCATCCGACTTCGCCCTGGCAGCCACCTTGAACCAGGCCAGTCGGCCTGTAGCCTTCTTCTCCAGAACCCTCCAGGGTCCAGAGAGTAGACATTCCTCGATCGAGAAGGCGGCCCAGGCCATAGTTGAAGTGGTGCGTCGTTGGAGACATTACCTCGCTGGGAGGCGCTTTACACTGTTGACTGATCAACACGCGGTCTCCTTCATGTTCAGCAACACCCAGCGTGGTAAGATAAAAAAACAACAAAATCGCCAGATGGAGAATCGAACTCTCCACCTTTAACTATGACATCCTGTACCGGCCTGGTAAGTTCAACGACCCACCTGACGCACTCTCCAGGGGGACGTGCGCCAGCATACAGATGGACAGACTACAGAAACTCCATGAGGTGCTCTGTCATCCAGGGGTCTCTTGGGTTGCCCACTTTGTCAAGGTGCGCAACCTACCCTACACAATCGAGGAGATCCGCTCCATTACCCGAGCCTGTTCGGTGTGCGCTGAATGCAAGCCCCACTTCTTCCATCCGGATAACTCCCACGTTATCAAGGCCACCCGCCCCTTCGAGTGTCTTAGCGTAGACTTTAAGGGGCCCCTACTGTCGACCAACCGTAATACCTACATCCTTACGGCCATCAACGAGTACTCCCGCTTCCCGTTCGCTGTGCCCTGCCCAGACACCACTGCCACCTCAGTGATACAGGCCCTTCACAGTATTTTCACCATCTTCGGGTGCCCCAATTCCATCCTCAGTGATAAGGGATCCTCATTCATGAGCGCAGAGCTGCAACAGTACCTTCTGGAGTGTGGTATCGCTTCAAGCAGGACCACGAGCTATAACCCACGCGGTAATGGCCAGGTCGAGAGGGAGAATGCCACCATCTGGAGAGCGGTTACACTGGCTCTCCAGTCTAAAGGTCTCCCCATCTCTCACTGGCAGGAGGTTCTCATTAGTGCCTTACACTCCATCCGCTCCCTCCTATGTACTGCAACAAATACCACCCCCCCACGAAAGGATGTTCCTTTTCCCGAGAAAATCCGAATCAGGAACCACTGTACCGGCATGACTCACCGTCCCTGACCCCGTCCTTTTGTGACGCCACGTCCGGCACTCAAAGAACGACCCCTTGGTCGACCGAGTGACTACTCCACGCGAACCCACATTACGCCTACGTTGAGTTCCCAGACGGGCGGGAGGACACTCTTTCGGTGTGGGACCTGGCTCAGGACGCGGTAGACCCAGCAAACTCCCCAACCCAACCTTCCCCAACTCTTTATTCCCTAGGCCCCGTGCCGCAACAGAAGGACCAACAGCACCCCAACGACCCGGGCCACCCTGCCGACAACACGACTGGGGAATTGAGCGACGGAGCAGTCGCACCCAACGAGCCCGCTGTCGACACCACTCCAGCGACCCCAATCCCAGCACCACGGCGGTCACGCCGGATGGTCAGACCCCTGACCCTACCCTTTCCTTTCATTCTCTCCCTCATTTTTGTTTTTTTTTCCAGGGTCAGTTCTCCAAGAAGGGGTGAATATGATAGTACAGATCTATCACCAATGTACATAGTGTATATAGTTACTGTATCTAGACTGTGCTTACAGCGATTGGCTGAGAGCTAAGCCACACCTATTGTCTGGGCCTTAAAGGTTTGTGTCCCTAGCCAGGTTGGATCATTCTGGACTGGTCGGCCACCTGTGAAGAGCTCCTGTCTTTTGCTAATAAAAACCTTGGTTTGGATCAACAAGTCTTTGATTCTTTCAACGAGCTCTACACTGTGCCAAAGTGTCAAAGTCCAAACCTCTTCCTAGCAGTGCTGTGTGCGAACCATGTGGCCGCCATCTTGGGCACCATCTTAGGGATCCAACAGTTCCGTGTGCGAGCCCTGGGGGCCACCGTCTTGAACACCGCTACCCTCTGAAACAGCAATAAGCAATGATCCGACCCTGGCCTCTATCACACTTGATCAGGACAGGCCATATTAACTTGCCAGGTCAATGATGGACATTAACTTAAATGGCCACGTGGCAAGTTGCCAATTCGAGAGTGAGAGCACAAAGAGCTTCATGCACCCCGACAAAATGCAATGCTTCTCCCTTGCAGTGATGCCGGTAAACCAGAAGGCAAATGTCTAGGACAGGGGTGTCAAATTCAAATTCCCGGAGGGCCACAATTAAAAACTTGGACTAAGTCGAGGGCCGAACTAAATATTTATTGAAAATTTTCAACAACATCTGCATGTTTTCTCTTCTTTCAACATATGTAATGTTAAACTTTTTCTTATTAAAATAAATGTTTAATAATAGTTTTGGATAAACTCTTTCCAGAAGCATTAACAAATGAGAAATAAAATATTCAATAAATAATATTTCTCTATAGAGGATTTGTCAAATGTTGCTAGTGTGCTGTCAAATAGTAAAATCTGAGGGCTATTGAGAATGTGGGAGAATAACATGATTCCTGAAACAATCAAATGGGTGACTGATTGTGGGCATAAACTCTAGCAGGGTTATTTGCCATGCCCTTTTTCCATTGGTACAGATATCCTTTGATTTACACACTTTTCAAGTTTAATGCCTAATGAGCTTGTATCCAGGTGCAGGACCATTTTTAACCAGGAATATATTTATCACTGTGACATGAAACTATTGGAAGATCGTTTTATCCTGAGATTAAAGTTCATAATACTTACTCAGGCCTGTGTGCGGGAGGGCGGGGTTTATGGGCGATCGGGTTGGACAACGACAGTGCGGGGGCATCGGCTCTCGCTGCAGGGCGGCATCTCGGCGGATCAGCGGCCCCGTCACCGTGAGTCGCGGATTGGCCTGCGGCAGGGAGGGGGAGTGGGCAACGGTCCTGGCGAGGTCAGGCCCAAGGACTCCGGTTCCGGGCACTGGGAAGCAGTCTTGGCTTCCCCTGACACCGGCCAGGCCCCAAAACCAGAGTCCACGGTGAGACCCTGCAACGTAAACAGAGGAGGTGGGGGCGATTAGCAGGCTGACACCAATGCATTCTGGGATTTGTTGTATTACTGTGCATGCGCTATACTGGCGCGGTAGCCAGTGGGCCACCTCTAATATATTTTTGAAATGATCTTGCGGGCCAAATATAATTATATCGCGGGCCAAATTTGGCCCGCGGGCCAGAGTTTGACATGTGTGGTCTAGGATTACTGCATAGTGACTAAAACCATGCAGAGTGCAGACTATAAAGACTTTAAACTTTTGGTAATGTCATAGCTCTGTCCTGCCATGCTTATTTGGACATGATTTTCAATGTCACCTTAAAAATGTGACGACTGAGTTCAATGGGCTGCATCCGCCCCTCACTGTCTCTAACCAGCAATTTTCAAACTGACCGCTCTGCTCCATCCAGCCCTCAGGCTCTCCCTACCCCATCCCCTACATCACACATAGGCAACAACCCAGTTGCCCACCATGCATGACCTGCGGGCTCTCCATTCGGCAGTGATACAGCACTTACTTATGGACAGCATCATCAAAGTCAGCACCGACCCTTGGAGGGTGCTGTTCGTGATAGTGAAGAATGGGGAGAAGAACAGGGTGATCATTGACTACAGTCAGACCATCAAAAGGAACACACAATTAGATGCAAGCCCCCCCCCCCCCCCCACAGCTGACATGGTGAACCAAATTCCACAGTATTGGGTCTTTTCTACCATCGACCTGAAGTCGGCATATTACCTGCTCCCTGTCTGCCCAGAGGACCACCAATACACTGGGTTCAAGGTGGACGGGGACCTCTACCATTTCCTGTAGGTCCCATTCAGCATTATGAAGAGCATCTTGGTCTTCCAATGGGAGATGGATTGCATGGTGGATCGTATGAGCTGCGGGCCACTTTCTCTTCCCTTGACAATGACCTGCAGGACCTCGACCAAATCTCCACTACACCAAGTATGTATTTCACACAACCCACCTTGCCATCCTCGGCTGTGTCGTTAAGAACATATTCATTGGTCTAGGCTTAATTCTCGTGACCACTCCTGGAACTTCCACTCCCCCACAGCCTTAAGGCCCTGAAAAGATGTTGTGGGTTCATTTCTATTATGCCCAATAGGCACCTAATTATGCAGACAAGGCCCGCCCCCTCCTCAAATCCACCACTTCCCTCTGATGGCAGAGGCCAGTGCAACTTACAGCTGCATCAAGACAGACTTGGCCATGGCCACAATGCACGCTGTGGATGAATCTGTCCCATTCCAGGTGGAAAGCAATGCATTAGACTTTGCCCTGGTTGCCACCCTTAACCAGGCAGGCATACCAGTTGCCTTCTTTTCCCTTACCATACAAGACCCCAAAATTCAACACTCATTGGTCAAGAAAGAGCCCCAAGCCATTGTCAAGGCAGTGTGGCAATGGCACCATTACCCAGCTGGTAAACAATTTACCCTGCTAGTTGATCAACATGCAGTTGCAGGGAAAAATTAAAAACAAGAAGGTACTGAGGAGGAGAATTGAACTATCCATCTATAATTATGATATATTGTACTGGATGGGGAAATTTAATGAGCCATTGGACACCCTTTCCTGCGGGACCTGTGCCAGTGTGCAGAATGACAGGTGACAAACCCTCCATAATGATCTCTTCCACCTTGGAGTTACCAGGTTCTTCCACTTCATCAAAGCCCACAACCTGCTGTACTCCATCAAAGAGATGTGATTCATGACCAGGAAATGCCAGGTCTGCACTGAGTACAAACCACACTTCGACCAGCCAGATAGTATACAATAGTGTCACATTTGTGGCCCGAAATGTGAAGTTAATAACACTAATAACGCAGGTTTTACCAGTTAAAAATCTCCGAGTCTTTATTCTCCAGCTTTCATTGTTCCTCCATTTCGCGCACTTCTCTCCTTCTCATACCATGTGACTTCCGGTCAGGTGAATACATCTCATGCATATTCATTATCATGACATCCCTCCTTTTACCAGAAATAAACTTTACACCTTAATGTTGAAATGTAAACACCATCACCTTAACAATATCCCTCGGAACCAACAAACAATGTCTAACAAACAAACAAACAAGTTAAAACTCCTTCTACACACAATGTAACATGAACATGTCATAACTAACTGTAATACAATAACTCAACTAGCTAAAATGTACTTCATACAGCACTCATACACGCACTTTATGATATATGATCAAATCACTGTCCCAATGTTCTTTTATCATTCCAACCGTCACAAACTTTCCCTTTTGTGATAATGCGGGCACAATTAGAAATACGGCACAAAGTCTCCGTATCGTTTAGGTGCTTTCCTGTCTCTTTTCGGCCTTCCTGCGATACTATCGTCGCTACTCAGTTGTTCACTCTCAGCGTCGGAAACACTGCTCGCCACGGCCTCAGGTGCTTCTGGCCCTCTAGTCACTTCATCAGGAATAAACCACGCCTCGGGAACATCATCTGGTCTCTCAGGTTGAGCATCTCGCATTGGACTCTCAATCACCTCGCTCGATGTCTCTCTGGACTGGTACCTTTTTACACCTGACACATTTCTTTTGTACAGGACTCCAGCCGGAGACTTGACTGTTACCATACTGCCACTTCTGGATACGACAGTGTAGGGTTGATGGTAATAAGGTGTGTCTAGCTTACCACCATTCTCATGCCTCACCAGAACATTATCTCCAGGCATGATGTCTGAGTACCTGGCTCCACGTCTCGAGTCTGTGTACAGCTTTGCTGCTCTTTTCTTTTCAGCATCGTGGTCCCTCATCTCCTGGTCATCCCAGATTTCCTTTATTTCGGGCATTTTTGTGCGGAATTTTCTCCCAAAAAATGCTTCTGCAGGACTTTTTCCTGTGGTTGCATGAGGCGTTGCCCGATAGACAGCCACATAAGATAGCAATGCTTCTCGCCAATTTTGTCCTTCTGCGTGAGCAATCCGTAATCGTTTTTTAATGGACTGATTTTGTCTCTCTACTTCCCCGTTGGCTTGCGGCCATTTCGGAGTTACTTTATGTTGGTGGATACCTGTGGTCCTCATGTATTCAGCAAATGTCTCTAAAATGAACTGTGGACCATTGTCAGAGTATAGCGTAACAGGCAATCCATATCTTGCGAAGATCTCTGCTAATGCTTGTATTGTTTTTTCAGTGGTCGTGGACCTCATCACAGCATACTCATAGTATCTGCTGTAGTAATCTATCACTACCATGATTGATTCACCAGTCGGTAAAGGTCCAAGAAAATCAACGGCTACATCGATCCACGGTCCTGTTGGGAGTTGCATACTCCGATCGGCTCTGGAGGATTACTCCTACTTGTGATTTGACATCCATGGCAATTTTTGATGAATTTCTCTGCGTCTTTATCACAACCTGGCCACCATTCTTTACTCCTGAGGTTTTGCTTAGTACCAACAATACCTAGGTGTCCTTCATGAGCTAAGGATACGATCTTCGGTCTCATCCTCTGTGGTATCACCAATCTACAACCACTCAATACACACTGTCCAATGCAACAAAGTTCGTCTCTAATGGAAATGTAACCCTTGTGAGTACACTTGTCCCATTGTCCACTCTGGATACATTCTCTCTCTTCCATGAGTTCTGGGTCATGTTCGGCCTCTCTCTCGACTTCCTTCGTGGTCACAGCTTTCGGTGTCGACTGAATAGCTATGAAGCGTACAAAGCTCTCTGCTTCTGTCCCCAATTCTGACTTGGATTGTGGGCATCCATCCTTCACCAATCTGGACAGCGGATCAGCAATGTTTGCTTTCCCGGCAATGTGAACTACTTTATATTTGTAGGATTGGAGTCAGAGTACCCATCGCTCTATTCTGGCACACGGTTTGGATCTAGCGGCATAGATCACCTCTAATGGCTTATGATCTGTGATGAGTTCAAATTCAATGCCATACAAATATGCATGGAACCTCTCACAGGCCCATACAAGTCCGAGTGCTTCTTTCTCTGTTTGAGAATATCTTCTTTCCACATCTGACAACGATCTGCTGGCGTAGGCAATGATTCTTGGTCCTACATCATGTATCTGGACCAACACGGCTCCTAAACCAACAGGACTAGCATTCGTTATGACTTTGGTTGGTGCAGCCGGATCATAATATCCAAGAGTATCAGCATCTGTCAGACTTTGCTTCAGCGTTGTGAACGCTTTCTTCTGCTCTGATCCAAAATGAAACGGTACACCTTTCCTGGTTAGTTTCCTTAGTGGTTCTGCCACTGTATCAAAATTAGGGATGAACTTTGCGCAATAATTGACCAATCCCAGGAAACTCCTCACCTCCGTTGCGTTCTGGGGTGCACGTGCCTTCACCTTGGCCTCTGCTGGGTTTAGTCCTTCCCGTGTAAGTCTGTGTCCCATGAAGTCAATTTCTGACACACCGAACTGGCACTTGTTTCCATTCACGGTAAGGCCTGCCTCCTGTAGTCTAGATAGTACATGCCTCAACCGTCTGTCATGCTCTTCCTTTGTAGGTGCATGGACTATGATGTCGTCAGAAATGTTGGCAACTCCAGGAATGCCATGAATCACTCGATGGATTTCATACTGGTAGATCTCAGAAGCTGCATTAATGCCGAACGATAGTCTCTTGTATCGGTACAATCCACAGTGAGTCACAAATGTTGTTACGTCTCGGGATTCTGAGTCCAGCTCTAATTGATGATAGCCCCATTTTAAATCAATTTTTGAGAATATCTTACTGGTAGTTAACTCTTGAAGTATTTCCTCCACTGTTGGTATAGGATGTCATTCTCGAATTATAGCTTCATTGGCCATCCTCATATCAACACACAGTCTTATGTCACCATTTGGTTTGGGCACAATCACTACTGGGCTGACCCATTGTGTCGAATGTTCCACAGGTTCAATAATGTCTTGCTCGATCAACTCTTTAATTTTGGCTTCGACTTTCCCACGAAGTCCAAACAGAGTTCTGCGCACTGGTTGCGCCTTGGGTTTGACCGTTTTGTCCACTGCTAGCTTTAGTTGTCGACCTTTCAGCTTTCCTACTCCTTGGAAGACTGCGGGGAATTCTTGCTTCATATCCTCGTACGACTGAACTGAATTGACACGAGCTCCAATATGAAGTATTGCCAGGTCTTGCGCTGTGCGTCTACTCAGTAATGGTTCTCCCCTCTCGTCTATGACAACAAACTCTGCTTCGGTGTACTTATCACCAGCTTCAACAGTTGCAGTGAAACATCCAATGGTCTGCAATGACTTGGTTGCTGTGTATGGATACAGTTTCTTGGAACACTTCTTTGAGGTACAGATGATTTTTTTCCTTTTCAATTTCTCCCATAAATGTAAATCAATTGCATTACTGTCACTGCCTGAGTCTACAATGACCTGAACTGTCACACCACCAATGATCACTGGGACCTTCTCATGATGTACATCATTCAATGTAAATTGATAATATCTCTGTCCATCCTAGTTATCATCATCATCATTACTTTCTGGGTCACCGTCTATATGGCGAATAGTGTCTTTCTTTCCAGGATACTTTCCTTTCCCCCAAGCTTTGCCTTTGGAAGCTGTGCTCTTCCCCTTCTGGTCTGCATTGGACTTGCTTTTGCACTTCTTTGCAAAGTGGTCCTTACCTCCGCACTTTCTGCAAACTTTGTCTTTTGCTGGGCAGCATGGGTCTTTTCCAAAATGACCTCTGTTTCCACATCGATAACACTCCACGTCATATGTCGACGTATATCTTGGCTGGTTATGGCGATGTGAGAGCCTCTTAACTTGCTGGCTTGAGTTGTCCTTCAGGGTCATGGTATGAAATTGCCCCTCAACAGCCTCTAATGCAACAGCAATGGCTAAAGCATCGGTGAGCTTCAACTCACTCCCTTTTTCCAGCAGACGTCTCCTGAGCTTGTCTGATCTGCAGTGCTGCACGACTTGATCCAATAATTGGTTGACCAAATCAGCTGCCATGTAATTGCATCCAACAGCCAGCTGGCGCAATCTCGTCACGTACTGAGCAATTGTTTGTCCATCTTCTTGTTTCGTTCTCCAAAACAAATGGCGTTGAAATGTAGCATTCGTTGTCACTACATAGTGTGCATTCAATGCATCGACCGCTTTCTGGTATTCATCCTTCCTTCCTGTATTCAAAAGTGTCTTAAAAGTTTCCCGAAATGCGAGTCCTGCGGTGAAAAGAAGTAACGCCCTCCTCTGCGCTTTTTGTTCCACCGTACTGCTATCGAGAAATAGGCCACGACTGTCGACGTAGGCTTCAAATTCTTCCAGCCATGCCTTCCACTTCACAGTTACAGTGCTTGCATCACCCGTTGGGTCAAAATGAGGAACACCTCGAAGTGTTAGAAAGTCAGCTTCTGCGCCTGCCATGAGGAAACTTTTTTCAGCCCAAAGCCACCGAATCAAAGATCAAAATTCTTATCACATTGAAGTTCCAAAATGTTGTTGTTTTAATCCTCGTCGCCAATGTCACATTTGTGGCCCGAAATGTGAAGTTAATAACACTAATAACGCAGGTTTTACCAGTTAAATATCTCCGTGTCTTTATTCTCCAGCTTTCATTGTTCCTCCATTTCACGCTCTTCTCTCCCTCTCATACCATGTGACTTCCGGTCAGGTGAATACATCTCATGCATATTCATTATCATGACAAATAGATAAAAGCCACTCGCCCGTTAGAGCGCCTCAATGTTGACTTTAAAAGACCCCAGCCCTCCACAGACCACAATGTGTATTTTCTGAATCACATTGACAAATACTCCTGTTTCTGGTTTGCCATCCCCTACTCTGACATGACAGCTGTCAAAGTCATCAAGGACCTGCACAGCCTCTTCATTCATTTTAGCTTCTCCAGCAACATCCACAGTAACCGGGAGTCCTCTTTTATGAGTGATTAGCTGCACCAGTACCTGTTGGCTGGTTCATTGCCATGAGCAGGACCACGAGCTACAACCCCCGGGGAAACGGGCAAGGGGAAAGGGAGAACACCACAGTTTCGAAGGCCGTCCTCCTGGCCTTGCAATCTAGGAGCCTTCCAGTCTCCTGCTGGAAAGAGGTCCTCCTAGTGGTGCTCCACTTCATCAGGTGCCTTCTATGTACTGCCACGAATGTCACACTGCATGAATGTATGTTTTCTTTTCTCAGGAAATCTGTGACAGATACCATGCTGCCAACATGGATGACATCCCCAGGGCTGGTCCTCCTCCTCTGGAAGCATGTGTGGAGCCATAAGTCTGACCCCTGGTCGAAAGGGTCCACCTTCTCCATGCAAATCCCCAATATGCCTATGTGGCGCTTTCTGATGGACATGAGGACACTGTCTCTGTTAGGGATCGGTCCTCCAGGGGCTCTCCACTGATCACTCCACACCCCACTCACCCCTGACCACACGCTATGTACCTGAATCATGGTACCTTGCCTCTTCCCTAACAGAGGATACACCAGACTCATTGTCGCTTACCCATCATCATTGCACTGATGAGCAGATACAGGCAGCCGAGACTGTCCAGGATGTCATCTCTGCACCACAGTCACAACCAGTACTACGATGGTCCCAAGGCTTAATCTGTGACTTTATAAGCACCACTTTACCCCTCTGGACTCTTTTTCAAAATGAAAGGTTAATGTGGTAAACGTCTGTTGCATGTATTTGTCTGCTCAGGCACATCCATTTGCTGGTTGTGCCTGTGGCCCCTCCCACAGGCTCCTGTATAAAGGTGACAGTTCCTCAGCCAACTGAACAGTAGGAATGTGCCTTTGTTCTTTCGTGAATAAAAGCCTATTGGTTTCTCAACCTCATTCTTTGACCCTCTTGTCTTCTTTAGCAAGTTTGGCATATTGACTATCCTCTACTTTCTATCTATTTTTATTTTAAAATTCCAGTTTCTGCAGTTTTTTTACCTGTCAGGATTTTCTGGCAGGGATAGAATTGGAGGAATCCCTCCAGAAAATAGTGGTGCCGAGCAGTGAAAATTGATTACGTTGAATCCCATTTGGGCTTTTTTTTTTCAAATTTATAGATAATCCTAAAACTGGACATGTTTGAACCAGAAGACGACATCCAAATTCTGAAGAATTCTTTGCATTTCTAACACTGATGGCTCCAAATACCTCCTTGAAAGTTGAAAGGGTAGTTTGGAGAGGTCTTTCCAGTGTGCAGAAGGGTTGGATGAGTGGCAGAAGGCAGAATGAAACAAACAGTGCAATATTGACCTGCTTCTAAAAATGTTTTCATGAATTATTGACAGTGATATGTATATAAACAGCTGTCATTGCAGCTACTCTGAGTGACTTTTTCAATCTGGAACTATTTTGCACAGACTTGTGCTTAATAAGAAATGGATTAGATCATCCAATTTCTTTGCAGTCAAGTCAATACAGCAATATGGGGGTGGAATCACATTCCATAAGTTTAAGGTCAGTGCAAAATTAAATTTGCTGCACACAAACAATAAATTCATAATGTAAATACAATGCTAATCTCAAAATAACTCCCCAATGAAGCTGAAAGAGGTTACCAATTCTTGAGAACATATTAACAAAAGTAGGTAGAGCACAGGATTCTGTTAACACCGTGGTTCTTTTTTAAAGGTGAAGATACATCACCTACGTTTCAGGCTTGAGCCCTTCATCAAGGTGTGGGGGAACTTGAGAGATGTCTAAACAAAAGGGGGGGAGGGGGTGGTGAGGATGGAAGATGATAGGTGGAGAGAGGGGAAAAACACTGCCAGGGGTGGGGGGGGGGGGGGATAAGGAGTCCAGGCTAGGTGGAGAAAGGAAGTATTCTTTTTAAAGGTGAAAATATATCACCAACGTTTCAGGCTTGAGCCCCTCATCAAGGTGTGGGGGAACATGAGAGATGTCCAAACAAAAGGGGGGGAGCGGGTGGTGAGGGTGGGAGATGATAGGTGGAGAGAGGGGAAAAACACTGCCGGGGGTGGGGGGATAAGGAGTCTAGGCTAGGTGGAGAAAGGAAGTATTCTTTTTGAAGGTGAAGATATATCACCAACATTTCTGCTTTTAAAAGGTATTAACAAAAGTAGATCAGTTAGCCCTTGGAACCTGTTCTCAATCACCATAGATCTCTAATTTAACTCCATCTGTCCTCTTTGATGCAGCAAGTCTTAATGCCTTTGCTAAACAAAAATCTGTCAGATTTAGTTTTGTCATTTTCATAACCTCCACATATTTTTGTTAAAGTTAAATTTTCAAATTTCTATTTCCATCTATGTGAAATGCTTTGTTATCAAGTCTGATAAAAGCCCAACTCTAATATTTAGGTTATGCTCTTTCATTTTTCCACCAGAGGAAATAACTTCTTTCCATCCACCCCAACAAATTCTCAATTAGATCATGCTTTAATCTTTCGCTTTCCAGGGAATAGAATCCAAGAGCATGCAAACTGTCCTTGTAATTTAATCATTTTTGCCTTGGTTTCTCTCCAGAAGCTCGTACTCAGTTTTGTTTTATTCAGAAACTTTCAATCACTCTATGCCACGCCATAACTGCAGTGTCAGTGCAAAATCAACAGCCTTGCAGTGGTGCTATGGTTCTAGAGTGAATGCCTCTCTAAGGAGAGAAGAATTTTATGCTTGGTGGAATACAACTTCAGGCCTTCAAAGCAATGTGCAGAATGGTAACAATAAATTACATCGCAAGGCCTCTTAATTAAAGCTCTGCTAACAAGCTGGAAATGTGACAGATTCCAACAGCTATAATCATTCTTAAGCAAGATCATTAGTTACATTCATTTATTGTTCATGAGATGGTGTTGTGTTCCAGTGCAATAATCCACAATGCTTCTGTTAAATTTTTGAATGGAAATATTAACCTCCATTCCTTGAACAACTATATATTGATATATATAAACAATGGAATATACACATTTGATGGTGTGACCAAAATGTAAAGATTGATTCTTATACTGTTACAGGCAGGTTTATGGATCACTCAACAATGAACTTCATTTTAATTAAATCTGATTACGAGTCACCTATCTCCAATTAACACCAGCTGTACATTTTGAGTATCATACAGAGACTAGGTTGGGAATGGGGGCAGCTTGGGGTAAAAGGTCATTGAACTATTACAGGTCAACCAAGATCTTTGGATGATGTTGTTTTGAAACAGCTTTTTGAAGATGGCTTCCAGCAAGATTTAAAGGAACCACATTCCACTTTGTCATTTTGAGATAAGTCAGGTCAAAATTTGGAAACAGGTCAATTTGAGAAAGGAGCATGGATTAGCTGCCTCATTTGCATATTTAGAGGTGTGGATCTAGCTCTTTCTACCTCAATCTTTACAGAACCGGCATATATTTCTGGCGTGGATGAAAGCCTCATATTGAATCATTGGGGACCTATGCTTGAGAAAAACTTGAGCTATTATTATAGATGAATAATATATAGAAAAACTGACCAGTTCTAATACGCATAGAGAAAGTGAATTAACTGTCATTGTTAAATTTAATGTCAGGTCTGGAAGGCTACATCTTGTCCAGATGGAAGTTGAGGTGTGATTCTTCTATATTCGATTTAGCCTCATTAGCATAATACAGGAAGCTACAAGCAAAGAGAATGGAACAGGATAAAGAACTAAAGTTGAACATTTAGCTTGTTTTCCTTCTCAAGATGTTGCCTGGCCCACTGAATATTACTAATAGTTTCTCTTTTTATTTCAGATTTCCCGCATCAGCCGTTTTTAAATTAAAATGCCAGAAATATCCATCAATCAGCAGAAAACAAGAATGATGAGTTACATTTTAGTTCTGACTCTTTCTCAAAGTTCTGCTGCTTTGATTACTTTTAGGTGTTTAGCTGGTGTTTTATGAGTGCACTGAGACCACAGCAGCCTTCAGCAAAATATGTATTGTGAAAAATAGCAATCAGATGCAGTTTGACTTTTATCTCCCTCCTTTCAACCAGTCCAAAGGAAAAAAATGAAATGTCTGGTGAAGCCCTGGTCATATAAAAAAAAATTCACATAACTTTCTGGCAATAGTTTATATCAGCCTGTCTCAATGGGGGCCCTACACCTCCTCCTCCTCCACCCTCCGCAGGGGGCACAGCACATTTAAGTAAAAGCCTTGTTTTCTTCTTACCTTATACAACATAAATCATGTAGTCCATAGGAGAGAAGAATGGAAGAAACCAAAACTTTCATAAACTTAGAGCAGAGTCCTGGGGGCAGGGAGGGTGCCATAACCAAAATAAAAGGTTGGTATTAGCTGGTTTAAATGATCCTTTGAATACAACTCAAGATAATTAAACAATTCTAAAATATGGAAGGATTTTTGTCAGATAAACGAAGATTGACAATAAACAAGCAGTGCCTCAGAGTTTTTTCTCTATCAGGTGCATACATTTTCCCTCCTGATAAGGCCTCATTTCAACCTGGTCTCTTTTACTTGTGACCTCCCTCCAATTCCAGCAATTTAGTTCAAACGGCTTAATCACTCTTTATATTTTTGTTTTGTTTGTTTGTTTATTTGTTAGGGACCATTATCATGGTTGTTCAAATTGATTTCATTCAGACGTAGATTTTAAGAAGGTTCCTGTGCTAGATAAAAAAAAGTGATATGGAAGATAAAATCAATCAGAGTGATCACAGGGGAGTAACTAATGGTTAATTAAAAGGAGGAATGATCTTATACCCATATCTAAACTTATTGAACCTCTTGGGCAAGGTGGTGGAAACTCAGGTTAAAAACATCACCTGTTTAAGAAGGAGGCCATGTGATTTAAATTGTGATTTTCCTCTCACATTCTGGATCATCTTTGATGATCTATTTAGATTTATCACAATTATCTGTTCCTATGGCCCAGACAGAAACATGAAAAATCTGCTTAATAAATGGAGATATTATTGGAGCATTAATTCAGATTTAGAGCGAAATTCTCATAAATTAAAGCAATTATTTATTTACGTAGCTTTTGGAAGCGTTTGTATTTCAATAGCTTTGATCTGGTGAAAGTGGCCTGGAAATTCGTTGGTATATCATATGCTTTTCTTCTATCACTTAATTGATTCATGGTGGAAAGTTAATTGTAAAAAGCATTAAATAAAGCATTTGGAAATATTAACCATAGCCTTCCACCATGTGATGCCTCCATTCTCAGAGTACCCAAACTATGTATGGTCAACATGAATTCACTTGCAAATTCTCAATTGCTAACTTCCCTTTGAAAATGAATGAATTACACACACACACACACACACACACACACACACACACACACACACACACCACTCTCTATCTCTCTAACTCATCACAAAGCAAGCAGCTACCTGGAGATATACTCAATACAGATACTATGCAAATATTGTCTAAGGCCTAGATATGCATAGTCAGGATGAATGCAGACAGGCTATAAAAGGAGCTCACATATACAGAAGCAGTGCATTACATTGATTATAGATTTAATGAATTTTGATGCATTGCTCATATAACCATTTACGGAGCAGAAACAGGCTATATTGGGCTTTCGAGTCCACACTGGTTCACTTCTTTAATGAGTGTTCTGCAATAGCATAGTGAATGTATTGCATAATGAGTTTACATTCATACATGGACTTCTTCCCTGCTGAGCTTGATGCAATCAGTGATGAACATGCAGAATGCTTTCACCAGGAATTGCGAGCATGGGGAAAGCGGCATCAGGCCAAGTGGAACTGATCAATGCTGGCTGACTATTGTTTGGACACTGACTCATTCGAAGAACAAATGAAAATCAGCGGCAAAACATTTTTATGGTCCGTTGAACTAACGTAATGTGTCAGCATCATTATGCTATGAAATGCTAAATTCAATAAAGGTTACTTTAATGTATCTCCAACTTCCTAAGCTTCAATCAAAGCAGAAGGTACAGGAGCATCAAAATCAGGGCTACCAAATTTCACAAATCTGAAATTACCTTTGTGTTCAACTTGAAGTCGTCTATTATAATAACCAATATTTTTTTTTCAGGGAGAAAACTTGGCCATAGGATGTAACCCACAAATAAGAGAGCAAGTTGAAATTGCTAGTCAACTGTGGTGTTACAAGGAATTTTCAAATTTATAGGTTATTGGGATTCAGTGGCAGGTGAGCTTACATCTTCCACACATTGGCAAATTGCAGCTTCTAGGTCAACATTTAATTCAAATTGTCTTTGTTGATTGACAAGAATTAGTGGTAGGAAAGAATGGTTGTCGCTAAGGAAACCCTCCAGCTGGTTTCAGAGAGCAAAGGAAAAACTGAAATGAAATAACTTGCTTTTTCACTTTTTTCTCTTGCTCATCTCTGATATTTTCTAACATTTTTTTTCAATCTCTGCTTTCTGTTCATGATGTTGCACCAGTTTGAAGATTCTTTGTCATGTCTCATAGCTTTGTTTCTTTAAGCTTCAATCAAAGAAGAAGGTACAGGAACATCAAAATCAGGGCTACCAAGTTGAACTTCTTCCAGGAGGCTGTAAAATTGATGAACAGTATCCTGTTACAGAGTAAATCATTCCAAACTACTTATATATATATTTATTTTATATTGTATATTTATGTTTATATGTGATTTATATGTGTATAATATGTACACACGCACACATACATATCTTTTTTTTTCCTTCTTTGCATCCATTGGTAATGGTTGGCCATGGGTACTGCACCTCTGTAAGTCACTGTGGAGTGGCCTCTCTAGGCTGCAAACCAGGGCAGATTTAATATGGAGATCCATCTGTTTCCCATGCAATAGGACACCTCCCCCTCCCTCCAGGCAAAGGAATGACAAAAGAGTTTGGTGCCAGCAGCATTGCAGGAGTTGCCATGCCAGTGCTGGGTACAGCAGTCAGCTGCCTTTGGGATTCCGAGTCGGGATTTTTCCTTGGGGTTTAATCCCAAAGCCTTTCCCATGAGCAGGTATAGCCATAAGGCAATGGAGTTTTGAAATTGGAGCTTTCCCTCTTCAAGATGAGTTACCATCCGTGGGTAAAAAGCCCCATCTGCCCAGAGCAACTGGTTTCAAGGTGCCAGTAGTCTTCCTTTGCCCCTTCTCCTGTCAGTGAGAACAGCTCTGCCTGGAATAAGAACTTTGCCATGCATGAAGACCAGGCATTGGACTTGGTTGTCAAAAGCTGTTTGAGTCAAACACCGTGAAGAGATTTTGTGCAGCATGGTGAGCTCGTCCCCACTATCACTCTTTGGTTATGAAAAGCTTTAGAGCTTCACACACACACACACACACACACACACACACACACACACACACACACACACATATGTTGTGTGTAGTGATGTAATGCATTATGCTGACTGCTTGCTTTTGGTTATGACTGTAGATTGGCTCCACCCTACTGGTATAACAGATGGTGCAACTTATCTCACTGCTCAGTAGAGGTGGCTTCTTCTGTTAATAAAAGCCTATAGTATGACACAAGACTAGTCCTTGCTTATAAAATTATGGATACTTCCCTGAAACCTGGAAGACTCGAGATAGATCAAGAAGCC
Source organism: Narcine bancroftii (assembly GCF_036971445.1). Taxonomy (NCBI): domain Eukaryota; kingdom Metazoa; phylum Chordata; class Chondrichthyes; order Torpediniformes; family Narcinidae; genus Narcine; species Narcine bancroftii. The sequence continues at coordinate 118,269,776 of NC_091471.1, read as the reverse complement.
ACCTCTACTAACCAGTGGGATAAGTTACACCATCTGTTAGGGTGGACATTGTTTTTTTCCAGTTGTCTAAGTTCAGTAAGATGATAATACACTTAAACTTAAGTCTGAGGAAGATTTCAATATGCTGGTGGTGGTGTAGAATAAGGGATTCATGAGGGGCTGATTGGGCAAGAGAGCTGGATCAAAGAATGTTCAGCAGAGTTAATGAAATGTCAAGAAATTCAGGGAACAAATTTCCCCAATACTCTGCAAAATTTAAATGCAGAGTGGCTTCAAGTAAGACTCTTGGACATAGGTTTTATGATTTGCTGGTTGAGAGACTTCCAATCAGAAATTATGCTTCAAAAATCTGAAGTCTGAGTCTAGATAGAAGTTGTGGAGGAGCAAGAGAGGTGTTTGGATTACAGTGGAGTAGGGATTGATGTCTCAGTTATGGTGTGGGTCTGGATTGCGGTGTTTGGATTACAGTGGAGTAGGGATTGATGTCTCAGTTATGGTGTGGGTCTGGATTGCCAGGGTGCATCCAATTTCTGGAGGCAGTGCCTCTGAATTACAGGATGCAGAAGTGTGGGTGGGGGGGGGGGAATGACTGTCTGGGGGTGAGGTTAATTTTTGAGGGAGGGAACTGACCTCTTAATAACATGGAATGGTTAGTTTGGTTAGCATGGTTGACATTGTGGATAGTGCAATGCTGTTACAGCACCAGAAACCTGGATTCAAATCTGGTGCTGTCTGTGACCACCGAATGCTCTGGTTTCTGTCCATGTTCCAAAGATATATAGAGTTTGTAGATTAATTGATCACATGGGTGTATTTGGGTGGTACTGAGTTATGGGCTGGATGGGATTGTTACTAAGTAGTATCTCTAAATGAATCTGTTCACAGGAGTGACGGATCCCAATGACAGGATCAGGTGGTGCACCAGGGATCTGATCCCAATTTGATTGGGTGGTCCCTGCAGTCAGTGAATTAAGCACATTTTTTCTTCCAGGTCTACAAGCAGTGTTGTAAAAGGAACTCTTGTGTATTCAGCACTCTTTTTCATATTTTCTTTGTCAGGGATTTGGATAACAATATGGCCTGTGGTTAACAAAAAAGGAAGGAATTTTCATAGCTCTTACCACACATTTTTTTATTTGCTTCTTGACCCATGTGGGAGGATTTAAAGCAGATATGGTTTCTGTTGTGTGTTTTTTGTGTGTTAAGTTTTGACACTAGCCCACAGGACCTTCTTATAAACAATATCATTAGACAATATGGTTGAATGCAGCTTAGTAATTTTTGGACTGAATGGCTGAAGAGACTTCCAGCTAAGTTTACTGCCCACACAGCTTTCCTATGGAGAGCATTACCCTTGGCTACCTAGCTGGTGAGGGGTTCAGGTGAGGTCAGGGGCTTACTCCACTGAAATATTCACGGTTAGGCTGAGCCAGGATGCCTGGAATGACCTTGATCATTTGCAACATTCCATCACAGGTGTTGTCGGTTCTTTATCAGTGCAAACACATGTGAAGCATTGTATGTCTTTTTTTTTTGTTTACCTACTGTGCTTCTGCAAACACCTCTGGGTCAACACAGGGTGGCTTAGGCATAGAAAGATTTGGAAGCACTAAAGGTGGAGTGAGCTCAGCTTGGCTGTTATTGGTTTGTGTTCAGGATGAGCAGGATGAATAGATAATTCCAGGCTTTTATCCATTGTAAATCAACAAAAAATATTAATAGAATGCATTGACAACTTAAACAAAGATTGAAGATACCTTGAAAATGATTTTATATTTCATTAAAAAGTAGAAGCAAATATTAACTCAGTGATTTATAGAAATCTCCATGAATCTTTGCGCCGTTTTCCTTTGAAATCATCAAATGCTATTGCATTTGTGACAGAAATTTCTTCTCTGGACACACAATAAATTAAAACAAGGAAGAATATTGAATTTCAGGTTATTTTACTGCAATATTTTTATTAGCTACTTGATATTATGAGGCTATATGTGTAATCAGGTATTCAGTTATTAATTTTCTGCATGACCAATAGAGCAATGCACGTACTAATGCATTAAATGCTACATTCTAATGTGAAACATCCTTATTCTTGTGGCAGAGATTTACAACTTTTCATTAATTGATGTAGCCAATGTTTTCGTTTTAAACTGAATTACTTTTAGGCTTACAGTTTGATTCTGGTACAATACATAAAAGCAGACACTTCACTATCTGACCACCAGTAATTTACCTGTTATTTGGAATTTAAGGTGAGAATAAAATAAGTACCTTTGAAGTTACAACAATCTGTTTCAGCTGTATGCTGCAGGCTACAGAATTGTCATCCAGCCAAGGATATCAAGTGTGCTGAGTCTAAACTGTGAACATGAACAGCACAAACAGTGCACAAACACTAGGCTTGCAAGAAATGTAGAAGAGAATGATCTTCACTATCGATTTGCATGGTCTTAGTTGATGTGATTCATGGAGTCATAAAGGCTTACAGCACGGAAAGAGGTTCACAGACCCAAGTTGTCCATGCCAAATGAGGTGCTCTCCTGCTTCACTCCAAGTGCTTGCATTAGGCCCAAACCTCTTCAATCCTCTCCTATTATGTAGTTATACAAATGTTTCTTAAAGAAAGCTCACATACTGTACCTGCCTCTGCCACTTTGTTGGGCAGTTCATTCCTCATGTCCACCATTGCTGAGTGAAGAACTGTCTCCTCACATCACTTCTAAATTCCACTTAATGGTCATGCATTCTCATCTCAGATTCTAGGAAACAGACGGTTCACCTTATCTATGCCCCCTCATGATTTTATACAGTAGATGTCACAAACTCCTATGCTTTAAGAAAAACTGTAAACCTCTTCTGAACCATTCCAATTTTATAATATCCTCCTTATAGCTTGCTGACCAAAACTGCACAAAATATTCCAAGTGCGGCCTCATCAACATCTTGTATAACTTCAACATTATGTCCCAACATGTGCATTTTATGCCCTGAATGATGAAGACAATATCCTAAATATGCTCTTCAATTCTCTGTCTACCTGTGCTGCCAACTTTAAGAAGCTGGATACATGTAAGCCTTGGTCTCTTTGCTCCAGAACACTCTTAGGATACTATTGCTAACAGAGTAAACTCTGCCCTGGTTCAACTTACCCAAATGTAGTACAGCTGTACCTTGCACTTCTCCAAGTTGAATTGCATCTGCCGTTCCTTAACTCAGTTTCCAACCTGATCTAAATGTAAATTTACATGACCTTCTTCTTTGTCCATGTAACACATTTTCATGTCATCAACAAACACACTCATCTTACAATAAACAGCTTTGTCCAAATTGTCCAAGTGACATCGTATCAAATCCTGAGGTACCCAGATTGATAAACTGTCATCTACAAGTTATTTTCTTTTCATCCTGTTTGCTAGTTGACGTCATATCACTTGATTTTTATCCTTCTAAACCAACCTAGCAAGTGGGACCTTATCCATCTTTTTCTAAAATCTGTATAAATAACATCAACTGCCTAGCCCTTGTCTACACTCTATGTTACTTCTTCTAAAAATTCAATCATGTTTGTGGGACATGATTTCCCATGCACAAATCCATGCTGGTTCTCCTTAATTTTCTCTTGACCATTCAAATGTTGATAGATTTGATCTCTTTTAGAGTCTACTCTACTCAGTTTCCCTACCTCTGACATCAGACTAAGATGTCTGCAGTTACCTGGATTATCTTTGCAACTCTTTTTAAATGATGGCACCACATTTACCATCCTGCAACCTACCAGAATTTCTGTCCTCACCACTAATAAAAAAAAAGTCTGACAAAGCCCTTAACAATTTCTCTTCCCACTTAGTTTGGACACCACATTTAGCCACCTTGATAGCACTAAGACTGCTAATGTCTTTTCACAACTGATGCAGAAGTACCCCATTCTATCTTTCGTTACCTCCCTCAATCCCACAGTTACATATTCTGCTCCAGAGTAAATCCATTCATAAAATATTCATTTAGTATCTGTCCTATCTTCTCTGGATCTATATGTTGATGCCTATCCTAATCCTTAAAGGGACCTATTCTTTCCCTTGTGATTATTTTGTACTTAATACTTAGATTTTCAGATTTTCCCATATACTGTCTGCCAAAGTCTATTTTAGGCTTCCATATACTCCGAGATTCACTATATCCAAGATTCTTTATACTCCGCAAGGGATTCCCTCAAACCTGTTTGTCATTATATCTCATCCACATTAAAAAGGCATACAATTCAGGAAATTATGTTGTGGGACATTATTATATACATCAATTTGTTTGGACTTACAACTATTTAATTTGACCATTTTAAACAATATCTGTTAAAATCTTCCAGTACATGGTTTTGTTCATTTGGTCCTCTCCAAGTGACAATGGTTTAAAAATGTTGATCTTAAAGCATTGATAAAATCATACAATATTTGAAGAAGAATTTTCAATTTAGAACCATAGAACCATAGAACATTACAGGATAGAAACAGAACCCTTTGGCCCTTCTTGTCTGTGTCAGACTATTGTTTTGCCCAGTCCCAGTTGGACTATTGTTTTGCCCAGTCCCACTGACCTGCACCCAGTCCATAGGCCTCAATACCCCTCCCATTCATGTACCAGTCCAAATTCTTTTTTAATGTGAAAATTGAGATCGCCTTGACCACTTCAACTGGCAGCTTATTTCACACTCCCACCATTCTCTGCTTGAGGAAGTTCCCCTCATGTTTCCCTCAAATGTTTCCACTTTCACACTTATACCATGTCCTCTGGTTTATATTTCACCTACCCTCAGTGGTAAAAGGCTACCTACATTTACTCTGTTTATCCCCCCCCTCATAATTTTAAATACAGATTTCAAATCTCCTCTCATTCTTTTACACTCCAGGAAATAAAGTCCCAATCTGTTTAACCTTTCCCTGTAACTCATTTCCTGAAATCTTCTCTGCTCTCTTTCTATCTTATTGACATCTTTCTTGTAGTTAGATGAACAAAGCTACACATAATACTGCAAATTTGGCATCACAAATGTCTTAAACAATTTAACGATAGCATTCCTGCCCCTATACTCAACTTGATGAAGGTCAATATGCCAAAAGCTCTCTTTACAACCCTATCCATCTGTAATATCATTTGATTTTCAGGGAATTTTATATCTGTATTCCCAGATCCCTTTATTCTACCGCATGCCTCAGTACCCTACTATTTACCATCCTTTCTTGGCTTGTCCTTCCCAAATGCAACACCTCACACATTTCTGCATTAAATCCAACCTGCCATTTTTCAGCCCATTTTTCCATTTGGTCTTGATCCCTCTGCAAACTTTGAAAACCTTCTTTGCTGTCCACAACGACTCTGATTTTATTGTCATCTGCAAACTTGCTGATCCAATTTATCACATTATCATCCAGATCATGGATATAGATGAAAAGCAATAGTGGTCTCAGCACCAGTCCCGAAGGCATACCACTAATCACAGGTCTCCAGTCTGAGAAGCAATCATCCACCAGTACTCTCTGGCCTTCTTCCGTCCAGCCATTGTTGAATCCAGTTTACTACTTCACCATGAATACCAAGCACCTGAACCTTTCTAACTACCTCCCATGCGGGACCTTGTCAAAGGTCTTACTAAAGTCTATGTAAACAGCATCCATAGCCATTCCTTCATCTATTTCCTGGTGACATCCTTGGAAAAAACTTCGTAAGATTGATTAAACACTCTACAAGATTGATTAAATTTGATTTAAAACTGAAAATTGAAGTCCCTGTGAAACTTGATGCAATGTAACCTAGCAGACAAAGAGAATAATATCATCATATAAAGCATATAAATTGAGTATAAGTATTATTGAAAACCAACTTGAATTGGAATTGATTAGGATTAAGAATCAATCTTCAATTTAAAAAAAAAGTGAATCCTAGAAAATAAATTAAGGTAAAGTTAATAGTCTTGCCAAAGTCTATCCTGTTCAAATACACCATTGATGATCTCAGATTGCCATAATTGCTGCTCTCTCGTTACCCTTAACCTCTTTTATGATATTGCAGAAAAGTGTAAGTTTCAGCTTGCAGAATGGTACATTGAGACAAAGCAGCCTCATTAGATCCCTCAAAACAACCAATTTATGCAGAGGGCCCAATTTCCAACCAGACTAGATTGAGGAGACCTGAATTTCCAAATGGATTGACCTGCTCTCCAGCTGGACAAATATGTTGAAAAATCATTTGCATATTTTTCCTTAGATGTTTTGATGTCGACACAGTATAAATTTTCAGCTAACATTCTGGACCAAGGTCTTTCAATTTCACAAATGTGAGAAGTATGGTATTCAAAGCCAGTACTCTCCCACTGAACCAAGGTAAATTTGCATGAAAGTTAATGATATACATTTATAGAACAGATAAATATCTAACAGTAGTGATCTGCAAATCCAATTTTGCAGAACCCAGACTTAATAATATTTGATCTTATTTTTTTTTTCCAGTGTCTTTCTGCTGGGAATTAATTTGTACATTTTAGTGACTTTGCTCATGTAATACAATGTTTTCTCCTTTCTGACTGAGACAAGTTACACAGCAAGACCAAGGTCACCCTAATGGGAGCAGAGTCAGCTTAATGGAGTATTAATCTTATGGGAAAAGATTGTTAACGCTGTTAAAATGGGACCTGGTGTCATTGGCCTTTCACCGCTGGGGAGTTAATCTGAATGTGAACCAAACTGAGTGAATGAAAACCTGCTGTCTACAGCTACGTGAGTTGAATTTGAGCAGGCTGGTCCTGGTTCTTAATTGGTAACAGATCCACCAAACGTAAGCTATGAAAGTTTCCAGCAGATTTAAACTTAGATGGTCACTTTGCCAGTTTGTTTTGCTGGTGAAGCCCAGACCTTGCTCAGTGAAAGCAGCAAAGCAAAAATCTGGAAACATTCTGCGATTTTACAACTGATTCAGGTGAAAAATTGAGAGAAACATGCCACAGAATTTTTGATATGTAATCTCAGCAAGTGCCAAAGTTGTAAAGTGGAGCCTTAAATTTACTTTCTGATTAAAATAATTGACTTTGTCTGCAACGGAAAGGAAAACCATTTTGGTGAAAAAGTGATAGGAGGTAAGTATGGTCATCATTATTAGCATGTACCAAATCTAACAGATTAGTGGCACATAGCGATCTGCTGCAAAAATCACTTGTTTTAAATTGAATGACGACTTGCCGCAGCTTCAATAAAAGTGAGATCATATCACAAATCTTATTTTCCAAAATAATTTACATTGTTTGTTCAATAAATATGAATTCATCTCACTGCAAACATGTTTGCTTACATTTCAATTTACAAGGTCATTTTTAGGTAATATCATCCTAACCCCAGTAGCCAGAAAAGAAGCAACTGAAATTGAGTCCTGCAGGAGCCAAATTGTTGTGAGAAGGATTGGGATTTTTTTCACTTTTCCAAACTGCTTTATTTTGTTTTTATTTCCTTAATCCAACTATTTTACTTGTTTCCTTTTACTGAGGAGGAATCAACAATAATTCACCATTTCTGGGTTGAAGTCTGTTCTGTAATATGTTCCACGTGTTCAGCTTTGCAAGGCTTGCCAATTGCATTCCCCTTTCAAGACTTGTGTTCCACAGCTTTCTTTTCTTGCCTATACCTATTATCAGTTTCAAATATTCTATTCAACATTTTATCCTGGTAAAATGCTGTACATTATCACTGGTTAATTGTGTGATTTAACTTAATTGAAAACTAATGTGTGTCAGAGATCAGTGTTTTCTGCCCCTTTCACACCTGCTGCACACCATGAGGGCAAGCCCATTAACTGGAAACATTTCCCTAATGAATAGTTTATAGCAGTAATTAAATGGGGTTTGCAAATGTGGTTCATGAGTTGCACGCCAGGATTGTGCATGGGGAATTCATTTTCACAATTCCACAATTTCCCACTAATTACTGGATGGGAAATTGTGCATTCCAATTGCCTGAATAAATAATACACATTACCACCAAGGATGAAAACTAATGAAATGACACCTTGTGTTTTCTTTCAATTTTTAGATTTTAGTTTCAACTTTATTGTCATTGAGCAAAGTAATATAGAAAGCCAATGAGATACAATTAGCATCCAACCTGGTTACAGCCCCCCCACATCTCCATCGGGCACACAAAACTCAAACCGGTCAACCAGTTTACCTATCTCGGCTGCACCATTTAATCGGATGCAAGGATCGACAACGAAATAGACACAGACTCGCCAAGGCAAATAGCGCCTTTGGAAGACTACACAAAAGAGTCTGGAAAAACAACCAACTGAAAAACCTCACAAAGATTAGCGTATATAGAGCCGTTGTCATACCCACACTCCTGTTCGGCTCCGAATCATGGGTCCTCTACCGGCATCACCTACGGCTCCTAGAACGCTTCCACCAGCGTTGTCTCCACTCCATCCTCAACATTCATTGGAGCGACTTCATCCCTAACATCGAAGTACTCGAGATGGCAGAGGCCGACAGCATCGAATCCACGCTGCTGGAGATCCAATTGCGCTGGGCAGGTCACGTCTCCAGAATGGAGATCCATCGCTTTCCCAAGATCGTGTTATATGGCGAGCTCTCCACTGGCCACCGTGACAGAGGTGCACCAAAGAAGAGGTACAAGGACTGCCTAAAGAAATCTCTTGGTGCCTGCCACATTGACCACTGCCAGTGGGCTGATATCGCCTCAAACCGTGCATCTTGGCGCCTCACAGTTCGGCGGACAGCAACCTCCTTTGAAGAAGACCGCAGAGCCCACCTCACTGACAAAAGACAAAGGAGGAAAAACCCAACACCCAACCCCAACCAACCAATTTTCCCCTGCAACCACTGCAACCATGTCTGCCTGTCCCATCAGACTTGTCAGCCACAAACGAGCCTGGACATTACCCCTCCATAAATCTTCATCTGAGAAGCCAAGCCAAAGAAAAAGAAAGAAGAAAAAATACAAATAACTACATGCAAATAAACAAGCACATTAATCAAGGAAACAATTATAAAAGTACTGACAGTACAATGTGAGTGCAGTATCACTCAGCACTGTGATTAAGGTTCAGCAAGGTCACAGCTTCAAGGAAAAAAAAAGCTTTTCTTCAGCCTGTTAGTTCGAGAGCAAAGACTCCTACTGCACCTACTGAATGGAAGAAGTGTAAAAAGTCCATAGTTAGGATGAGATGAATCCTTGATGATGCTCTTCAAACTACCCAGAGAGCATTCCTGATAGATGTTCTTAATGGTGGGCAATTGGATGCCGATAATCTGTTGAACAGTTTTCACCACCCGCTGAAGTGCTTTACAGTCCGATATGAGACAATTGCCATACCGCAGTAAGATGCCATAAGTAAGTATGCTCTCAATGATACAGCAGAAAAAATCCATCAACATCCTGGGACAAAGGTGTACTTTGCTCATGCTCCGCTGGAAATAAAGGCACTGTTGTGCCTTTTTGATCAGGATGAAGGAGTTCATGTACCAGGTGAGATCATTGGAAATATGGACGCCAAGGAATTTTAAGCTTGATTCATGTTCCACCGCCACTTCATAAATGTAAATAAGGGCATGACAGTGGCTTCCATCACACCTGAAGTCCACAATGATCTCCTTGGTCTTATGAATGTTAAATTATTGTCAGCATACCATGTGGCCAGGTGCTGGACCTCATCCCTGTAGGCCGTATCATCATCCCTTCTGATCAGTCCAGTGGTGTCATCTGGAAACTTGATTATGGAATTAGAACCATGTATAGGAATGCAATTATAGGTGAAAAGGGAATACAGGAAAGGGCTTAGCACACAGCCTTAGGCTCAAGGTGAGAATGGAAAATTTGTTAAAATGTATCATTTTTTTCCCTTAAATTATATGCTATTTTCTCAAGGGGAAAGACAACTGTACATTTCCCCATTCCATCATTCCAAATTAAAGTTTGAATCAGATTTCCAAGCAACTGCAATACACTTTCTGGCCACTGCTAACACAATTTTAACACATTTTATCTGATATTTAGTTAATTTCAATTTAGGTCATCCCTATAATATTATTACTTAATAAAAAAAATTCTGGATTTTTTTTGAAATTTACCTCCTGTAATTTGTTCTAAAAAATTTCTAATTCCAGCCAAAAAAGTCGTACTTTATCATGAGACCATTTTGAATGTTAAAAAAAAATGTTCCCACCTCTTCACCACATCTAAAACACTGATCTGATAAATCTGGTTTCAATTTATTTAATTTCTGTGGTGTGAGGTATAACTGATGTAAAACATTATATTGTACTAGCCTATATATTACATATATTGTGTTAGTCATATGGTCTCGACATAAACCAGCCCAATTCTTCTCATCAATTATCATATTTCTGTCTCCCATCTCTGTCTAGATCTATGAATCCCCAATTTAGGGGTCCCCACTTGAAATAAATGATAAATTGCCAAAATAAATGTATTTGAATTCTTTTTCTTATTAAAATTTCTATATCACTACACTTTGGTAGATACATTGTTGGACCCAACTTATCCCTGAGGCATACTCTAATTTGAAAATAGCAGAATATTGTATTATTAAGAATACCGTATTTATTCTTATGTTGTTCAAATGATATCAATGGCACTTGCTCATAACAGTGTTCAATATATCTGATCCCTTTATGAGATCAAATTTCAAAAAATTGATTATCTAATGTAGAAGGTAGGAGACTGCTATGAGTCAAAGGGATTTCAAGAGATAAATTACTCCTTATTCCAATTTTTGTCTTCATATAATAAATTTGGTGCCCCTATCAACAAAAAAGAGGGTTATTTTTAATTTTGTTTTTAGATTTCTAACTGTTCTAAGACCTTCGTGGAATTCCATTAATGATGAAATAGATATGAATTTCAAATTAGATGGATTTTAACACTATTTTCATTCTTATTCTTTTTTTTCTTTCTCTCTTTTCTTTTTTCATTCTATTCCAACACTTTACTAGGTATTCTCATTCTTTTGGTTCTTTATCTCTTTTTGGGATTGTAGGGAATGGGGGGTGGTGTTGGGGTATTATCATTATGTATTCAACACAATATATATTTATATTTGTATTTTAAAATATATTTGAATGCATGTATGATTACAAATTTTAAATAAAATATTCAAAAAAATAGTTGAGAATGGATGAGAAGAGATTGCCTAACTTAACAGATTGGAGTCTATTAGTCAGAAAGTCTAAGAACCAATTGCAGAAAGATGACCTGATACCAAGCTGACAAAGTTTGGTGATCAGTTTGGAGGGAATCACAGTATTGAATGCAGAACTAAAGTCAATGAACAGCATTGTGACAAAGAATTGGCGCTCTCCAAGTGGGTCAAAGCAGTGTGAAGTGCCATGGAAATAGCATCCTCTGACGACCTGTTGATATGATAGGCAATTTGATGAGAGTCCAGGGTGACGGGTAAACGGGATTTCAAATGTAATAGATCTAGTCTCTCAAAGCACTTTGCAATGATGTGGTTAAGTCCAACTGGATGGAAGTCATTTAGGCTTGTGGTGATGGGACACTTCAGTACTGGCATGATGGTGGCAATCTTGAAGCTTATGGGAACAACCCTAATGCAAGGGCCAGGGATAGATTTAAAATGTCCATGAAGACCCCTGTCAACTGTTCTGCACAGACTCTAAGCACACAGCCAGGTATACCATCCATACCAACTGCCTTCCGTATATTCACCCTACGCAGGGTAGTCCAAATATCAGATGTGGAAAGAGAGAGAGGCAGCTCATCAGATAGAAAATCCACTTTGAAGGTGACCTTGTTCTCTCAATCAAAGCGAGCGTAGAAAAATTAAACTCCTCTGAGAGGGAGGCACTGCTGGAAGGTTTATAGTCTGTAATGATCTGTCGGGATCCGTGGAGTTGAAATGCTTTTCGATCTTATGTTGAGCCTGAGACATTCCCCTCTCCGGATCTGAAAGATCTCTTACCTTGGATAATAGCTTAAATATTAACTGCAAATAATCTGGGTTGTGATATGTCTAAGGTTAGCACAAGAAATAATATTAGCATCAATAGAAGAAAACATTAATATGTCGGTGCATTTTTCTTCCTGCCAACTTAATCCCTGCATTGAAGTGAGCATTTCTGATATCCTTGATGAACCTTCAATTAAAGAATAATAAATCACCTGGTTTATAGATATCTAAACGTATAATTAAACTATTTATCCTTCTTTACATAAACTGTTAACTTAAACAGCTTCTTTTATTTATATTACTACAGCAGTGATATAAAGAATTGCAGGTTAATTACTTGATATGTCACCAAGGTGCTTTGTTGTTAAGCGGACTGAAAATGTTTATTTCTCATTAAATGCTTTCGTTCCAGAAATAAAGAGGCACAGATGATTTGAAAAGTGTTGTCAAGTAATAGAACAGTACTATCTAATGAAATAAACTGTGAGAGTAAATCTCAGATCAGTTGCTATACATGGTTAACACACACCTAAGGTGTGATAACAGATTACAGTGATGACTTACCTGTAATAAGTACATTTGTGGCATTTTTCCAGGATTTCTGCATTTTTTTCTGTCAAAATTGTAGCTGAATCCTCAGTGGAAATCACCTCAGAAAATGTAATGTCTCTAAATGGAGCTTGTGGTTTGGATAAAATTGGGAATCTGGGCACATCTTAATTAACATGATGAAAATAAGTATTTGTATGAATATCTTCAAAATCCTCAACTTTGAATGAACTAATCATTTCAAACATTGTTATTCGTCTAATAGAACAGTTGCCTCACAGTTTGAGCAATCTGGGTTCCATTCCCATCTGTGGAGTTTACATATTCTCCATGTAATCACAAGGTTTTCCCCATGTGCTTCTGTTTAATCCAACATCCTAATGATATGTGTGTTCTTAAGCATCTGGACCGATTGCTTGTCAATAAAGAGTTCCAATGATACAAAGGTTGGAGGAGTTTTGGATGAAGTTGAAGGTTGTCAAAAGTTACAAGAGGATATAGATAGGATACAGAGTTGGGCAGAAAAGTGGCAGATGGATTTCAATCCAGATAAGTGTGAAGTGATGCATTTTGACAGTACAAACCAGAAGGCAGCGTAAGAGTAGTTATTTTAGAGTGTGGATGAACCGAGGGACCTCGGGTTTCAAATCCATATATCCCTCAAGGGTGCCACACAGGTTATTAGGATAGTTAAGAAGGCCTTTTGGATGCTGGACTTCATTAATAGGGGGATTGAATTCAAGAGTAGAGAGATTATGTTGCAACTCTACAAATCTTTGGTAAGACTACATTTAGAATATTGCGTTCAGTTCGGATCACCTCATTATAGGAAGGATGTGGAAGCTATGGAGAGGCTGTAGAAGAGAATTTTTTTCCTTTGTTTTAAGAAAATACAGAATATAGGATTCAATTAATATGATAATGTAATAATACATTGAATATAAAATCTAAGAAAAACATTCATAAGGTCTAAAAAAAATTAAAACGAAAGGAGAGTCGCTTTTCTCAAGCGCCCCCTCCCCAGATATGGAGATGGGAATTGTATTTAGGCATTGTAATCGATTCACAATGCTGATCAGTTTATGTGTAGATAGAATGATCACCTTAATTAATTCTAGATATAGACTGATTCATTGTAATTTTCTACCCCACTTATATCTCACACCTCAAAAGATACATAAAAATAAACCAGAATTTTCTGATAGGTGTTTTAGGTGCAGTATAGATGTTGGTACCTTTTTGCATTTCACCTGGTTATGCACAAAATTAAGAATCTTTCAGATAGAATTGGGGAAGTGTTGACAAAAATTGTGAGGGTGAAATTTCCTCCACACCCGGAGTTGTTTCTTCTGGGGAATTTGACAGTTATAAAAGTTAACCTCTCCAGAAGTAAATAGAAATTTATTAAAATTGTGTTTTCAATAGCTAGGAAATTTATAGCCAGATTCCCTACTTCACATTGATTGTTGGAACATGGAAGTGTAAAGTTGTATTCCCCTTGGCAAGATACCCTATAGTCTTAGGAATAGATGCAGTACGTTCATCAAAATTTGGTTATCTTATTTAGATCACTTAAATCCCCAGATTGTATAATTTATTTTGATATTTATCAATTAGTATACTCATTAGAAATTTAATACTTTTAAAATGATGTGACTCTGAGATGTCGAACCTTGCTCCTGTTGCTTTCTCTTTTCTAGTTTCTTTCTTTTTATCTCCCTCTATTCCCTGCTGTTTGTCCCCTTTTTTTTTGAATCTGGGCACTGGGAGAAGATTTACCAGAATGTTGGCTGGATTGGGAAATAAGTCTTATGACCTGCTGAGCCCCCCATCCTCTTTTTGTTCACCCAAGAATCCTGCAACTGCGGTTTTTGTGTTTATCTAATAATATGAAAGAAATTCTCATGGTAGACGCTGACAAACTATTTCCAATGGCTGGGGAAGGAAAAGAAAGAGGGCAAACTGGAGGGGCTTAACCAGTTATGCAGCATCCAGGGAAAGAAATGGAGAATCAATTTTTCAAGTCAGAACCCTTTTACGAGACTAAAGTGGAAAGGGGGAATCGCGTATCTGCAGAAAATAATACTCCATTGCCCTTCATGGATGTGAACAAGTATAATTAATATATGCCAGGGAACTTGAGAGTTCAATACTCATTTAAATGTCCATTCTAACCACTTTTTCACTCCTATTTCCTAAGCTATTATTTAATCATACAAAAAATGGTACACACCAGTGTGGTGATGTTTCCTCCATTGTATATAGTTATCACTGTTGGTTGTATAAATGGTACCCTATGACTCCTCCCCCATGGTCCTGGGTAATAAAGGTCAAGCCACCTTTCCCTTGCCACCATTCCTATCCTGGGATCCACGCCGGCAATGTTCTTCTCTGTATTAAAGCCTATTGTTTCCTCAACTTGTCTCTGTGGTTACTGGTAGTGCCCTACACAGAAATTATCTCTCCAGTAATGGAGAAACTGCTGTGCCCTGATCAACTGGAAGTGGACCCCCAACTCCCAGGAGCATCTGAAATCTATGAGCAGTGGATAAGCTGCTTTGGTAATTTCCTCAAGGCTGCTGCCGACCTGGTGGACTCTGATGAAAAGAAGTTCAAGGTACTGCAAGCAAGAGTCAGCCAGCGAGCATTCCAGGTAATCAGGGGCTGTGCCATGTACACCGAGACAATGGCTGAGCTCCGGCCCCTCTATAAACCGAGGATCAACGACGTCTATTCATGTTATCTCCTGGCTTCCTGCAAGCAACAACCTGATAAGTCGGCCAAAGAACTCGTTCATGCCCTGCTCATGCTAAGGAAAGACTGTGGGGGTAGTGCAATGGCTCCTGTACCGGCAGCCCAGTGCATCGAAGACCTGGTCCAGGATGCCTATGGGTCGAGGTTGAGGTCTGATTACATTTGGCAGTGCCTCCTTGAAGAAGACCAGTTGCCACTGAAGTGAGCCATACAGTTAATCAGGACTCTAGACTTAGCCCAGCGCAATGCAGAATCGATCGCGGGCAAAAGCAGACCCTCTATTTGTGCACCAAAAATGCCGCCATCTTGAGAGATGGCATTGGGGTCGAGCGACCCAATGACTGCAGCAGTGGTGACCAAATGCACAAAGAACTTTTTTATGCAAGCAGGCAATGCATCCACGATGACTTTGTCTCATGAGGGGTGCAAGTTGCTCAGGCTATGAAAGGAGTTATGTCAAGCTAAGACCTCCACTTGAAGCAACATGGTGTGTATGGCTGTAGTTCTGATACAGACTATGTGCATGCAGATAGGGGTGCCATCTTACCTGCCACAGTCTCCGCCTTCTGCATGGTCTGCGCAGGCGCAGCCTGGTCTGCCATCGCCACTTCTGCCTTCTTCCCCGACCTCGGCAGCCATGACCAACATGGTCAACATGGAGGCCACCATCTTGTGCATCGCGTCTCTACGCCGATGATGAAGACGTCGCACCGATCCTGGCATCTGTAATGCTGAATCAGACCAGCCCTCAACCGATCGCCCACTCGATGCAGATCGAAGTGAATGGACATAAAATGATCTGCCTATTTGACAGTGGCAGCACAGAGAGTTTTATTCATCTGGATGTTGCCCACAAGCTCTCGCACCCAGTCTAGCTGATGAGCTGCTTGATATTGCTGGCAGCCAAAAACCACCAAACTGACATCGGGGGGTATTATATTGCATCTCTGATGGTGGGGGATGAGCATTACGATAATTTCTCGCTACGTGTTATGCCCCAACTCTGTGCACCGATTCTCTTGGGCTTGGACTTTCAAAGCCAGTTCAAGAATGTGACCCCAGCCGCCCCTCACAGTGAGGAACCTACAACTCGCGGACCCCTCCCCCTCCCCATTACCCAGCTCCAGCCTGCGGCCTCACAACCTTCGGGTATCCCCTCTGTTGCTATTCACGAACCTCACCCCAGATTGTCGACCTATTGCTACCAAGACCAGGCGCTACAGCGTTGAGGACATGTCATTTATCCGGGCTGAGGTTCAGCAACTCCTGATGGAGGGGATCATTGCCCCGAGTACCAGCCCCTGGAGAGCCCAGGTTCTGGTGTTCAATGGTGGGAGCAAGCCACGAATGGTAATTGACTACAGTCAAACTATCTATCACTTCACCTAGCTGGATACTTAGACCCTTCCCCAGATAGCTGATTTGGTCAATAAGGTCACGCAATATCATGTATTCTCAACCACTGACCTAGTCGGCCTATCACCAGCTTCCCCTCCACCCCAGTGACCAAATTTATACAGGTTTTGAGGCTGATGGGAAACTTTTCTATTTTCTCGGGGTTTTCTTGAGCGTCACCAATGGCATCTCCACGTTCCAGAGGGTAATGGACAGGATGGTGGAGGAGCACAATCTGGCAGTGACATTCCCCTACCTCAATAATGTCACCATCTGTGGCCACGATCAGCAGGACCACAATGGTAACCTTAGCAAAATTTCTGCGGACTGCAAGGTCCCTCAATCTTTAGTACCAATCGCCTTGCTCTCCTAGGATGTGTTGTGCAAATGGTGTCATTGCACCAGACCCTGACTTCATGCGGCCCCTAATGGAGCTCCTTGTCCCGAACACCCTAAAAGCACTGAAGAGGTGCCTTGAGCTCTTCTACTACTATCTTCTCCTACTACTACGCCAATAAGGCCCACCCACTCATTAGGTCCACAATATTCCCATTATTGGCAGAGTTCCGGACTGCTTTTCAACAGATCCGAGAGGACATCGCTAAGGCCACTATCCATGCTGTGGATGAATCCATCCCTTTTCAGGTGGAGAGTGATGCGTCCGACTTCACGCTGACCACTGCACTAAACCAGGCAGGCAGGCCAGTAGCCTTTTTTTCTCGTACCCTCCATGGCCCTGAGATACAGCACTCCTCGGTTAAGAAGGATGCACAGGCAATTGTTGAGGCCATGCACCACTGGTGCCACTACCTAGCCAGGAAACAATTTACCCTGCTGACAGACCGACGGGCCATTGCCTTCATTTTCAGCATGCAGCAGTGGGGTAAAATAAAAAATGACAAGATCCTTCATGGAGTATTGAAATCTCCACCTATAATTATGATATCTTGTATCGGCTGGGTAAACTCAACAATCTGCCTGATGCTGTATCCTGGGGGATGTCCGCCAGCGAGCATATCGACCGTCTCCAAGCCCTACACGATTCCTTCTGCCACCCCAGAGTTACGAGACTGTTGCACCTTATCAAAACTCAGAACCTCCCGTACTCTGTCGAGGATGTTACTTCCATGACCAGATGCTGTCGGGTCTGTGCAGAATGCAAGCCACAGTTCTACAGACTTGACAAGGCACATCTCATTAAGGCCACTCACCCATTCGAACGGCTGAGTGTCGATTTTAAGGGCCCCCTTCCCTCATTGAACAGAAATATTTATTTCCTAAGTATTATTGATGAATACTCCCGCTTCCCCTTTGCCATCCACTGTCCTGATATGACCTCGGCCACCATGATTAAGGCACTACGTAGTATCTTCACTCTGTTCGGGTAGCCTGATTACATCCACAGTGATCGGGGATCCTCATTCATGAGTGAGGAGCAGCGGCAGTACTTTCTCACCAGAGGGATACCCACCAATAGGACCATTCAGGGGTAATGGACAGGTGGAATTGGAGAATGCCACTGTTTGGAAGACTGTGCTCCTGGCCCTGAAATCCAGAGACCTGCCATTGTCGTGCTGGCAGGATGTCTTGTTAGAGGCATTGCATGCCATTCGCTCGCTCATTTGTACCGCCATGAACACCATCCCTCACGAACACATGTTTGCCTTCCCTAGGAAGTCGGTGAATGGTTCCTTGATTCCTCTATGGTTGGCCATAAGACTGATTCATTGGTTGAAGAGTTGCATTTCATTCATGCGAACGTACCCCAACGACCACAAGGACATTGTACCCATCCAAGATCTGGTGCAGGCCGGAGACCCTAGAACCACTCGTTAGACCCCTGTTAACCCTGCATTTCATACTACCCTGCAATGGGGCTCACCTTTAGGGGCAGACTCACCCGGTCTTATTTGTCTGTGCTCAGCCCATATCTCTCTATCCATGTTCCTGTCTGAATGTTTATTAAATCTTACAATTCTGCCCACCTCTACCACTTCCTTGGCAGCATGTTTCATATCCCAACATCTACAGAATGAACAAGATGTCCCTCAGGTCCCTTTTAAATATTTTCCTTCTCTCTTTAAACCTATTCCTTTTAATTTTAGCTTGTCCAATTCTGGGAAAAAAAAAGACTGAATATTTACATTGTCTATACCCTTCATGATTTTATAAACCTCCATGAAGTCCTACCTCAACCTTTACCACAACAGGGAGAACAGATCCAGACTTTAACATCTTTACAACATCTATAATGTCTTTGTTTTACTGTGTTGCATCATTATAATAGTTTTTTTGAATAACTCTGACTATCTGAGATATTTAAAAATAATTGGGCTGGCTCACTGTGCCTCAGAAACCCCAGGAGTGCGGACTTCTGTGCTTCATTGTCTAAGGACTTTGTTTTCCTGACACCACTGTCTAATAGCAGAGCAGAGAATGAGTGAGATTCATGTCCAGAAAAGATACCCATGAGTAGAGGGGACCTGCCAATGGCAATTCTGGGTGGAAAACTGAGTTCAGAAAGATTCAGCCCATTAATAAGAGAGGTGGGGTACCACTGCAGCCAATTTGACTAATTGGAATCACTGCTCCAAATCAACCATGTCCAGCAGAGAGATCATTCACTCATGTTCAACATAGAGCACAAAACAATTCTCACAGGTGCTGTGAAGGGGAAAAGAAAAGATAGAAAAGATTTGCAAATTGATGGGACTGTATTAAAACACAAGAAATAAAGGATATTTCTATGACTAGAATGTACTGAGAGCTCATATGCCAATAGACACTCCAGTAAAAGATGATCAATACTAGAAAAAATTGGAATGAGCTTTGCACAATGATGGGGAGCAAAAGCTCAGCTTTGTGGATGGGGTCATGAAACAACTTTGGTGTTTTGCACTGAAAATCAGGCAATATTCAGGTTGATTATCTGAATGTGAAATTTGACTGAAAAATTCTAATTGTTTCATGGGAAATAGAACAAAATGTATCATTTCAAATAACATCTTTTGTTGCTCCATAGTACCATTGCCTTTGACTGGTATAATTGCTTGCATGCTGGAATGAGAAGGAAGTGCTTTCTGATAGGTTGGGGAGGTGGAGGAGATTATGCTGAGAGTTATGGACATTTTGTTGAAAAAAAATATTGTTTGAAGTTTAACAGCTGGACTTGAGATGGGCACAGAACATGGAACGGCACAACAGAGGAGTGAGCACTTCAAGCCATCTCCCTATATATAGTCTGTATTCCTCTATTTTCTGCCTTTTACTATGAAGATCGCAGAGCCCACCTCACTGACAAAAGGCAAAGGAGGAAAAACCCAACACCCAACCCCAACCAACCAATTTTCCCCTGCAACCGCTGCAATCGTGTCTGCCTGTCCCGCATCGGACTTGTCAGCCACAAACGAGCCTGCAGCTGACGTGGACTTCTTACCCCCTCCATAAATCTTCGTCCGCGAAGCCAAGCCAAAGAAAGAAGAACTGTGACCTCTTCACTCTGCTACCATCAGGAAGACCGCAGAGCCCACCTCACAAGGACAGCTTCTTCCCCTCTGCCGTCAGATTCCTGAATAATCAATGAACCAAAGACACCACCTTACTTTTTGTGCACTATTATTTTTCTAGTATTGTTGTAAGATGGTTATAATTTTGAATGTTTGCTCTACGACGCTGCTGCAAAACAGTAAATTTCATGACTTGTTCATGACAATGAATTTTGATTCTGATTCTGTGAGTGCAGAAGTGAGTATATTCTGGTGAGTGTTTAAATATGAATAAATCCATCTGATGGATGTGTGATTTGGTCAGTGAGTGAACATGCATGAGGGAATGAGTCTGTGAGTGTGCGTGACATCTTCAAGTGAGTGTGTTGTATGTCAGTGAGTGTGAGCATAGTGTAACCACATTATTCAAGTATAATAGTGTGGATGTGTGCACAAGTCAGTAAGTGTGATCTCATAATTCAAGTAGCAATATGTATACTCACACGCATGTACATACACACACACACACAAACTCTTGATACCACCAAAGGAGAATACCACTTCCTACATTCTTCCACTATCATTCCCCATGTCTCTTGTTTACTGTTTTTCTGCAAACTTTACTTCCAGGTTTTGACAAACTTATTTGGTAGAGCTCATGAAATGTCTTTTGGAAGTCCTTATTCATAACGCAAATATTTTATGCAAAACTGGAGCCAAAGTTTGGGGTTTCAGCACAGAGAGAAAGATAACATAAAGAACATCAAAATAAAATTTGCTGCAATTCTAAAACAAAAACCAAATTCTGGAAACACTCAGCAGGTCAGGAAGGATATGTGGTAAGAGAAACAGTTAATGTTTCAACTCCAGGATCATTGTCATTAGAATTGTAATGTTTATATCAGCAATTAGCATTTGCCATGATCAGAGGAACCCCTCTGTGAACATTCCACCCAAAAGAGATCACTCCTTACTGTATAGCACCTGGGTCACTCAGATGTCTATTCAGCAGTGTGAAGAGATACAAAAAAATTCACCCTTACTGATGACCTCGACCTCAAACATATCATCAAAAGTGTTGGAACCAGATGTGTCTTTCTTCAATATTAAAATCTTTATTGCATCAGGAATTGGGAAAACTATGAAAGTCGCAGGTTTAATATTGCAGATAAGAAATGTGAGAAACTACTTTAGCTGGAATTGGCTGGCTGACATTCTCACAAACACACCAGATATCAAGAGAGGGAGACTAATAGGAAAGTTGTGACAACTACAGTTTAAAGCCACAGTGTGTGTGTGTGTGTGTGTGTGTGTGTGTGTCTGTGTCTGTGTGCAGGGCTGGGAACATGTCAAAAGGAGGGTGGACAGGGCTGAAAGGTAGGGGGTGGGGCATGTCAGGCCAGGCAGTGTGAGGCAGCTGAGCCACTGACCCTGGCAGCAGGAGGGTCCCAGTAAGGGGATTCTAGACATCTAGCTCCAGAGCAGGACAGCAGTCCTGCTCCTTGTCCCTTCTCCCACTTAAGTCTTCTCTATGGCCTCCTTCGAAACTCCTCCATCACCTTATCACACAAGGGTCACCACAACATAAGCTATAGATGTACATAGTTTAACGTTAAAAATACAATTTTAAAAGGGTGCAAGAATGGAGAGATGGATGACATCAAACAATAGAAAGTGGAAGGTCAAGCTGACAAAACATAGAAATGACAACCTTTTTCCTTATTATTTTTGTTTTTTTTATCTTCAATCAACCACAGAATTTTAACTAATTCTAATTTTGTAATTTTGGAAGGGCATGCCGAATTTAAAAATAAAAGCGCAGGGAAGTTTTAGGCATTACTCCTTGGGGTAAGAGTCTTCAGTTATGTATGTGTACAGGCTGGCTAAACTGACATTATCCTTCCTGAAGCAGAGCAAGGTTGAGTGTTAGTTTGATTGAGGTATTCAAAATTGTCAAGTATTTTGACAAAGTGAATAAAGAGAATTTTGTATTTCTGTTGGAGAAAGGTCGAGAACCAGTTGTCATAGTATTCACTTAATTGGCTAAATAATTGCAGAGACCAAGGGAAAAGCTTTTGTAGAGAGCAAACAAATATTTCTGGAGCTACAGCGAGACTGAAGAAGCTGGAATGCAGAGCAAAGAAACAGATGCTGGAGAAACTCTGTGGATTGAGCAGCATCAGTGAGGGGGGGGGGGGGAATAGGATCAATATTTTGGAGTCAAGCTCACCAGCAAGCAGGGAGAAGGAGGTGTCTGTAAGAGGGAAGGGGTGAAGAGCTGGAGGAAATAAAACAGAAAGAATATGAAAGAAGGGAGAACGGGGAGTAGGCTAGCAGAAACCGGGGAGTTGGCTAGGATAAGTTGATGTCAATGCCATCCGGTTGGAGAGTGCTCAAGGGAAAATTAAGAGTTACTCCTACAATTTATGAGTGGTCTTGGTTTGACAGTGGACATGGACAGACATATCAGATGTCATTGACTAAAAGGTTGGTGGAGGCAGAATCAAATGTTTTCAGAGGGAACTGAAGAGATATAGGAAATAGTTAGACATTGAATAGCTCAGATTGTTCTTGTAGCAAACCCAAATGTGCTTAAAGGTTATTGGTACTGTGATAAATTCCATGTTCTATTGCATGATGTCTTTGCAGGCTAAGGTTAAGAATCTTAACAATGTTCACTGTCTGAATCTACTCCAGACACCTTGAAGAGAGAAAATAAGCTGGGCAGTTCTTCAAAAAAGGAAAACAAAGCTCTAAAGTTCATTTGGTTCTTTCTAAATGAATAGAACAATGGTCAGATGAATGTGTAAACAATGGAACTGCAGAAAGGAATGGAAGCTTGCTTTAAACCTTGCATGCTAAGTGAAAGGATTTCAGCCAGTTTTGAAAATGCCCATTTGTCAAATGAAGTTCAACATTTTAGCGTCCACAATGTTGATGGCCTGCAGAGATCACTGTGACGATTGCTGTTGAAGTTTCAAAGTAGTCTTTCTGATATCAGTATTTTAAATCAGGCTTTACAGTTCCCAAAATATTTGTCTTCTTTTGACAGCCGGGACTGCTGGAAAACAGGAAGCCACTTTTTGTGGCTTATTTGTCTCTGCAAATAAATTTTCCGTTCCTCTTAATCAGAATATGTGACTGAAACCAGGTTTTTTTTGTTGCCTGTGCAGCAAAAATTTCCAAACTGGAGGTAAATGGTTGTGATGTTCACTCTATTTGCTTTAACTTTACTGGCACCACATTTTACCATTGACTTGATTTTATTGCATGTTACATTCCGGTTCTTTATTTGACTTTTGCTGCTGAGGTTTGTACGATTTTCATGAAATCAAATTTTGACATTTTGAAGACGAGTACTGTCAGTGTATTTTTCCACCACACTGAAACAGGCTTATGTTGCAGGTCAATTATACGATAGCAGCAGGAAAAGGAGGGACAGATGTTTTCTTAGATGTTTGCTATTGGTATTAGAATTTCAATTAATTTCATCTCATGTGAAAAAATAAATATTTTTGATCTTTAACACTTAAAATAGAACCTACATGCAATGTACAAATTTTAGAAATGAAATAAAAACAATTCTCCCTCACGCCATCCTTAGAGAGCCAATTATTCAGCTTTAACATTTTCTTGATATCTAATAGATATCTTGAAATCTGGATATGATTATTACTGATATTTTTCTTACAGGGGCCTCATTTTTGAATTTTTTTGAAAATTGAAACACTCAAGAGAATTGCAGAAATACTGGGTATAAATCATGTGTTTTTCTGTGCAGAGAATTTTTTATCAGGCTTTGCATAGGGGGCAAGTTTGTGGAGGTTGACTGTATCTTGCATGCATAGTGAATGAATGTGGGACATGTGAGAGTGGGAGTGGGAGAATGTTTATGCACAAGAATGCAGAGACAGTTGTAAGAAGCTATGTGTGTGCATTGTGAGTGGTTATGTATGAAGGAAACAAACCCTTTCAAATGCTAAAAGGGATGAGAAGATAAGATATATCTAGTGTCCGAAATTTGTTGGCTGTGTCAAAGGTTGTGGAGGTTGATCCCTCAGGTGAAATGATTGGTAGTGAGAAAAATGAGGGTAAGGGAAATCTTATCATAGCTCTGAGAGCGAGGAGAAGAATGTGAGTGGGAATGTCAGGAATGAAACATGTTTGGTGATGGACCTTGGTGTGATAGTACAGAATTCTATCACCAATGTGTATATGTACAGAGTGTAGTGTAGGATGACTGTGATTGGCTGAGAGTGTAGCCACGCCTACTGGCTGGTCTTAAAGTATTGCTCCGAGCCAGACCAGGTCATTCTGGACTGGTTGACCTACTTGTGATATGCTCCAGTCTTTTAGTTAATAAAAGCCTTGGTTTGAATCAACAAGTCTTTGGTTCTTTGGACGCGCTCTACACTTGGCAAATATGGTAAAAGCGAAGGTGAGGAAGAGAGAAGACATATTGGAAGACTGCAGTGAAAAGTGACATCATTAGAAAGGATGAAAGAGAGCCAGAGGGACTTGATGAATGAACAGGTGTCCTTACAGGAAGCAGAGACAGAAGAAATGTGAACAAGGCATAAGTGGGCATCTTTGAGCTTACAGTAAATGCATTGTGAAGGTCAAATAAACAAAGAAACAAAACTGCCTTGTGTAAAGCTACTCAATGAACTGAGTCCTGACTGCCACTGGACTTTGTATTTCTAAGTCCTGAAACAAAATGTTTTATCAGCCTATCACCCAGAACTTCATGAACATGTCTTCATCAGTGTCATTTGATTTCAAAACCAATGGTATTTTGCTTTGTTCATTTGAGAATGTGAATGAGAGTGAGAAATAATTTTTGAGAAGATGGTTCAGATCTGTTAGCACATGATCAACTACTCTGAAAATGTGATGTGATGCGCTGCAGTGTGAACAAACAAGCTCAAACTACAAAGACTGTACTACAGGTTTTAATTAGTTTAAAACTTGCACAAGAGGTTCAGTATCCCTTCTGGCTCCATGGCTGGCGTAAGCCTTTATATGGGGCTGGTGATTAGCAGGAAGTAGGTGGAGCCAGCTTCCCAGGTTACCTCCCTGCAGGTACAGTGGGTTGCTCACTGTAGAAAGTTAGACAGGTGTAGGCAGTCACAGAGAAATAACATGTCTCCATTGTATAGAAACCCCAATGGTGGAATGCACCTAACTCACGGTTACATAATGTTGATTGCAATGCTGGATAAAAAATCTAAGATTTTTCACTTGTTTTTCTTTTCATATAAGGGAAAATGTTGCTTCTTCGTCTGAAAATTAACAGATTTTAAAAAAAAGGTTCAGAAGGTGCAGTTTCGGTGTAAACTTATTGGAGCCTGCAATCTGAATAAGCCACAAAGCTTTTGCTGTACCCAAACTTATAAAAGACTCTTTTCAGTGTCTCCAATGCAGACTTTCATCAAGAGTATTTCAGTGCAACATATTGACCAGATCTACGATTTATAACCAAAATTTAGTAAAAAATGTCAGCTGATTACTAAATTTTCCATCCAAAGCAGTGTGAAAATTGGCACACAGATCACAGGGACCAACAAAATAAATATAACACGAATCTAATTTTAACGGTTGGAGTGGATTGATGGTGAATTGAATGGAGCCAGCTGATGTAGCCAAGCACAGTCATCTGAAGCAATCTGAAGGTCTGATACCTTCCCAGCCACTCTGCTGCTTGACATACCATTCAGTCCAGCAATGGAATATTAACTGGATTGTTAGCTGGCATACCCCCAAATGGAGTAATCAAGCCTGTTGAGAAACGTATACAATTTTTTTTCTTTTTCTTTTAAAGTTTTGTATTACTTGTTGTGTTTTCAGTTGCATGCATTTAGTTTAATTTCTTCAATTCATATTCCCTTGTGGCACAGAGGGAGGCCATTTACCAATCCAGTGCTGGTTCTCGGAGCAATCCCATTTCTCCTCTCAATTGTGCATATATTTTTTAATGTTTAAATCTGTTTGAATAGATTTAAAATGTTGATGACAATCTGAAGTATGTAAAAATATTTAAAAAGTTTTTAATGGCAGTGAAGAAATGTTTATAGTTCATTTAGAGACCCATTCTATCTTGTTGGAGATCACTTGGGTCCAGAGTGGCAGCTTGGCTCACCTGTAAAGGAAGTGTGTGCAAAAAAACACCAAGTGGGATGAGTTCAGTACAATTTTAACACATTGCCTTTTCTTTTCTAGACTATCAACTGATATAATCTCTGGATGGTTCATCAGAAAACGCTGAAGTTTCAGAATTAAGTAGACTTTTTATTTTTATCAGAGATCAACTAATTTATTTTTGATGTAAGCTTCTGTCTCATCAACATATTGACATTCTTCCTTCCACTGTATTTTCCAAACTGATCAGTGTTGGGAATAGTAATCACAACTAATTTAAGCAAAGGATGCCATAAAAGAATATTGGATTTTAGATCCATATTAAGTCTTTCTATAATTTTGAGAAATCAGCAGTATTTATGTCTGAGGGATAGACATACTTAGTTCTCTTGCAAAATTCCTGAAAAAGTTACTATTTTATTTGCACATCAGTGCTTCAATTATATTTAACAGGTCACAAGTAAAACCAGATATAATTCTGTGCATCTCAAAATATTTTAAAAGCTTATGTCTTAGTCCTTTGAAGTTCTTTGGCTTGGCTTCGCGGACGAAGATTTATGGAGGGGGTAAAGAGTCCACGTCAGCTGCAGGCTCGTTTGTGGCTGACAAGTCCGATGTGGGACAGGCAGACACGATTGCAGCGGTTGCAGGGGAAAATTGGTTGGTTGGGGTTGGGTGTTGAAGTAAATCATTCTTAAAAGCACTTTATGCAAAATTATGGATATAGAAAAGACCGGAATATAAAATGTTTCCTTCATTTGGCACCACCTTCCATATTTTCCACGTTTTTTACTTGTTTCTTCATTCCTAATATTCTGCTGAGCTTTCTTTTCTCATGTCATTTTATCCTTCCTTCCTCTTTGTTTCTATCATCCATGTTTTGTCACAATTCTTCAATGTTTTCTTGATTCCCTTTTTATATGCCTCTCCTTCTTCTTTCATTACTTAGTCCTGTTTCCCCCCAATGTTTCTTACTATCTGAGTATTTCTTAATTCTTCTTTTTCCATTCCCTACATTTTCCAATCTATTTCTTCTGCATCAATTTTCTCATTCAAAATTTCCCCTCTCTCCATATCTTGTTTTGCATTCAATCTTTTCCACATTTAGTTTGCAAAGGTCATTTGGGACAGCATAAACACAATGGGCACATTAGCATGCTTCTATACAATAAATTAATATAATTCAATTATTTCTTTCTATTTCCATCCTCTCATGGCCTTCCTTAACTTTGCTTCTATCGTGTGATCTCTGATCATTGACACCATGGCAAAAAAAATTATATAATCTCATCAAATCTAAATGAGGCCAATGTGTAAGATTACACACTGAAGCTTGCAAGCTACAGATTCCATAAATGTGATTATATATTTTTTTTCTATTTAAGGGTACATGTCACTGAGTCCTCTATTACCCCATAAACATGAAGAGTTAATGCATGAATTGCCTATTCTTTAAAATAAGTATTCAGTCCTGGTGATGGTGATTGTCAAACAACTATTATATATTATCCTTCTCATCCCGTCTCGGAGAAGAACTCTGGAATATTGGATGGGATAAAAAAAATAAAAAAGAATACATTCATGGGTTTGGCATTTTGAATGTGATAACTTGCTTGGACCAGACGAAATACATCCCTCAACATTAAAAAAAAACAATGGAGAAAATGATAAAACATTTATCCATTTTCTTAACATTTTGACTGATGATACATTGTCAGTAATTTAGATGATGGCTGCCTTTGCATCATTGTTTAAAAGGAAAGTGAGGAGAGGCAGTAGGGGGAGGAAGGGATTGTGATGAATGTATATATTGGAGAATAAATAGTTTAACATTCGCAGGATATAATGATATCATGTGTCAAATAAAGTGCAAGCACCTTACACAGTGTGAGTTTGTTCCTATTACAATATTGTTCAAAGCTTTCATGTTCTGCAATTGTTATGGTAAGTAGAAAGTATCTGGACCTTAGAGTCTCTAGGGTTCAGCTGAGAACTTGTTATTGGTCAGTACTTTCTCCTTCTTTGGCTTGGCTTCGCGGACGAAGATTTATGGAGGGGGTAAATGTCCACGTCAGCTGCAGGCTCGTTTGTGGCTGACAAGTCTGATGCGGGACAGGCAGACACGGTTGCAGCAGTTGCAGGGGAAAATTGGTTGGTTGGGGTTGGGTGCTGGGTTTTTCCTCCTTTACCTTTTGTCAGTGAGGTGGGCTCTGTGGTCTTCTTCAATTGAGGTTGCTGCCCGCCAAACTGTGAGGCACCAAGATGAACGGTTTGAGGCGATATCAGCCCACTGGCGGTGGTCAATGTGGCAGGCACCAAGAGATTTCTTTAGGCAGTCCTTGTACCTTTTCTTTGGTGCACCTCTGTCACGGTGGCCAGTGGAGAACTCGCCATATAACATGATCTTGGCAAGGCGATGGTCCTCCATTCTGGAGACATGACCCACCCAGCGCAGCTGGATCTTCAGCAGCGTGGACTCGATGCTGTCAACCTCTGCCATCTCGAGTACTTCGACGTTTGGGATGAAAGCGCTCCAATGAATGTTGAGGATGGAGCGGAGACAACGCTGGTGGAAGCGTTCTAGGAGCCGTAGGTGATGCCGGTAGAGGACACATGATTCGGAGCTGAACAGGAGTGTGGGTATGACAACGGCTCTGTATACGCTTATCTTTGTGAGGTTTTTCAGTTGGTTGTTTTTCCAGACTCTTTTGTGTAGTCTTCCAAAGGCGCTATTTGCCTTGGCGAGTCTGTTGTCTATCTCGTTGTCGATCCTTGCATCTGATGAAATGGTGCAGCCGAGATAGGTAAACTGGTTGACCGTTTTGAGTTTTGTGTGCCCGATGGAGATGTGGGGGGGGCTGGTAGTCATGGTGGGGAGCTGGCTGATGGAGGACCTCCGTTTTCTTCAGGCTGACTTCCAGGCCAAACATTTTGGCAGTTTCCGCAAAGCAGGACGTCAAGCGCTGAAGAGCTGGCTCTGAATGGGCAACTAAAGCGGCATCGTCTGCAAAGAGTAGTTCACGGACAAGTTTTTCTTGTGTCTTGGTGTGAGCTTGCAGGTGCCTCAGATTGAAGAGACTGCCATCCGTGCGGTACCGGATGTAAACAGCGTCTTCATTGTTGAGGTCTTTCATGGCTTGGTTCAGCATCATGCTGAAGAAGATTGAAAAGAGGGTTGGTGCGAGAACACAGCCTTGCTTCACGCCATTGTTAATGGAGAAGGGTTCAGAGAGCTCATTGCTGTATCTGACCCGATCTTGTTGGTTTTCATGCAGTTGGATAATCATGTTGAGGAACTTTGGGGGGCATCCGAGGCGCTCTAGTATTTGCCAAAGCCCTTTCCTGCTCACGGTGTCGAAGGCTTTGGTGAGGTCAACAAAGGTGATGTAGAGTCCTTTGTTTTGTTCTCTGCACTTTTCTTGGAGCTGTCTGAGGGCAAAGACCATGTCAGTAGTTCCTCTGTTTGCGCGAAAGCCGCACTGTGATTCTGGGCAAGTCAGAAACAATTGACAGTGAGGACTGAATCTATGGAATTCACTGTCCTTTGAAACAGTGAAAGCTACCTCAGTAAATATATTTAAGGAAACTTTGGATAGATTTTTACTTAGTAGGGGAATTAAGGGATTGGGGAAAATGGAGGTGGGTGGAGTTGATCCTATCATCAGATCAAGCATGATCCCATTGAATGGCAGAGCAGACTTGATGGACAGGATGGCCTACTTCCGTTCCTATTTCTTATGTTCTTATGACTGGAAGAAAAAAAAAAGATCGGTATTTTGTAATTTACTCTGTAGGTTAAAGGAATAAACACAAGAAATGATAGAAGGTGAGCCCTGAGAGTTCAAGCCTCTCAGTGTTTGTGGGGTCATTAACTGTATTTTGTGCGGGTCATTTTGATCAGATCCAATTGAGAGACACAGAGAGAACTGCAGGGAACTGCTTTTACCTGACACATGGTTGTTCTTAGAACAAAATTAAAGAAAGAAAAACAGTTTCCTTCTGTAAAATGCTTTAACACTGTTAGGCTTGAGCTCGGCAACACTATTTGACCAAATAAGTTAAACAATGACTGCTCCAGCCTGACTAGGTTTCATAAGCAGTTTGGAGTATATAACATAATGAGTAAATCATCTATATCCTATTAAAAAGTTGCAAACATCTTTATTGTTCTTGAGCTATACTTTTCTAAAATTGTACAGATGTTAAATGTTTCAGTGAGAGAGCAGAAAGAGGAAACATTGCTTATGGAAAATGTTTGGCAGTGTTTGCATACTCAGTAACCATGTCCCTGCAGAAAGCTACAAATACTGTATGTTGTTGGCCAAAGTCCTTCAGAGTTTGGAGGGGAATTTCTTCCTACAACCATTCCATATGACCTACAAATCCAAAAGCAGAGAGAAACCATGAGTGCCTACTACAAAACAAAGTTTTGTGACTTTGGAGAGTTTTTTCATTGTGCACCAAAGAATGGTTCACAAATGATCCAAGGAATAGAAAGACAGAATTAAAGCTGATAGTTACAAAACCACCTTGTTTAATATGTGGGTAGATTGAAGCTTTCATGGATAGATTGAAACTTTCATGGATATTGTTCAGGTGGCTCAGTCTGCTAACTTATTTTGAGAAGATGGTCTAGCCTGAGTAAATGTCTCAATGGAGCCAGCCTCTTCTGAAATAAGGACAGTTTGTCATTTCAAAGATTTGGAATGACATGGTAACACAAAAGACTGCAAATGCTGGAATCTGGAGCAGAATACAAGCTGATGGAAGAATTCAATGAGTCAGGTAGCCTATGTGGAGGAAGAGGGACAGTCAATCTTTTGAGCTGAGTCCTAATGAAGGGCCTCACCCAATTGTTTTGGAGTGTGTGTACCTACAATATTTCACTACTACAGAATAATTCCATCTGAGCCCAAGCAAGGGAATTTGCAACCGGATGGATCTAATGAGCTGATTTTTGTTAAAAACGGAACCAACATTTCATTATACTTATCAAATGTAATGAAAATAAATTATAGTCAGACATGTTGAATGATGTACCAGTGAGGAACTAAGATAAATATTATTTATGCTTGTGATGGGAACAGAATTAGTGTCCAACAATGAAACATTTTTGGTATAAGTTGGACATTTATTATCAAATGACTAATAAGTAGAAGCAGCAAATGTGTTGTAAAAAGAAAAAAAAATTCTGTGGTAACTCTGGTTTTGCATTGAATTATCAATTTCCTAATCTCATATTTTAACACTATGCTTTGCCAGTAGCTTTCCAGAGGATATAATTATTGGTCTCTTGCATTTTGGAAAATACATTAATGATTTAAACTTGAATTATAGGGTCATGATATATACATTTGCTGATTATGTAAAAATTGCAACGTGATTAACAATGAGCAGGAACACATTAGACTGCAGGAAAATACAAATGCATTGTCATTTGGTAGAAAGTGACAAATAGAATTTATACCAGAAATGTGAGTAAACATGCATTTGGAAAATTGTAACAAGGTTAGGGATTGTTAAATAAATTGGAGAAGAATGGAGGGAAAAAAATAAACTGGAAAATATGTTTACACATTCTTAAAGGTTGCAGTGCAGGTCGATGTAGTGATTAAAGTGCCATGAAGAATGTTTTCCATTGTTAATTGAGGAATATAATCATACTAGAGCTATCTGAAACATTGATCAGGTCATAGTTATGCATACCCTCACAAAAAGTATATGGTTACACAAAAGAGGATAAGGGAAATTAAAGGGGATATCATAAGGACTGGAAAACTGTAGCTATGAGGAAATAGTCACAGAACAGGGTCACTTTAAATTAAATTTTAAATTTTAAATTTAGACATATAGCACGGTAACAGGCCATTTCAGCCCATGAGTCCGTGTTGTCCAATTTACACCGAATTAACCTATACCCTCGGTACATTTTTGAACAGTGCGAGGAAACTGGAGCCCTCGGTGGGGGGGGGAGAACCCACGCAGATATGTGGAGAACATATAATCTCCATACAGACAGCGTGGGATTCAGCCTCCGATCGCTGGCACTGTAAAGGTGTTGCTCTAACTGCTGCGCCAACCCTGCCACCCCTTTGCAAGAGAAATGTCAAAGAAACAGTCAAAGTTTCTCTGAGGTAGCTGAGGGGATGTGGTGTAAACAATTGTGAGAGACCTAAATAGAGTAAATAAGAGGGACCTATTTCCTTCACATCTGGGTCAAAACTGAGGGAATTAAAAGTTGGAGGATTAGAGTAGAGGAAATGATTTTCATGAAAAGGGTGAATAATATCTGAAAGAATGGTAGAGGCAGAGAGTCTTATCAGATTTAATAAGTGTTTTCTTGTGCACTTGAAGATCTGTGGACTCAGTGCTGGAAGGTGAGGATGGGCTGTGGAAAGTTTATTTGATCAACGATGGGAATCTTGTGCAAAATAGTTTGCATCCTCAACTTATTTTGCTATGGGCTTGGCCATGTTTCAAATCTAGGAATCCTTTGTGATTTATCAGTCTCCAAATTGTGAAGATCAATACTGAAGTAAAAAAATAATAGCACAATGACCATAAAATGAAGAACCAAATCTTGTATTTTCACATTTCCATTTTTTCTCAGAGAAGTTCTCTATAACAACTCAGGATTTAGAACAATGGCAGTGCTCTAGAGAGATAAGCATGGATGGTGAACATATGGCTGAATGAAGAAAATGGTGTGTCTTTCTAACCCATAATAGTTAATGGCATATGCTAATGTGTGAACAATCTTGATGAAAAAGGTTCTTCTAACTTTCTGCATCGCATTAAACTTATTCACAATAATATCAGTAATGAGGCAGTGTGCAATAACATTTTGTTTGAAATGATGCATCTGCAAGAATTTTAAATCTGCTTTACCAATCTACCAGGAAGCAAGGCAATAATGGTAAAAGAAGACCATGTTCAGACATTAATGAGTGACACAGACTAAGATTCCATATGCTGTTACCTTTCATTAAGGCTGGTTTCCACACCATTACCACTTCCTTTCAAAACTGTTGACAAGCCCACAAGATATACAGAAAACCAAAGCAGTTTGCATGATTCTACGAACCTGATGCCACTGTGAAATTTTAGACTTTAAAAGGCACTTCTGAAAGGTTGCATGAAGAACTAATCTGTTCATGAATGTACAAAAACTTGGGTAAACTTTTGAATTCTGAAGATATGGAAAGGACAAAATGGAAGATGTACTGCAAAAATATTTAGAATATTTGAGAAGTTATTAAAATGTATTCTCTTGTGGTGGGAGCTCTCTTGTTATGTGTATGGGGTCTAAGTCGCATACCTTTGGAAAGGCTTATTTTGACAAAAAAAAGTCATGACATCAGAATTAGAAAACTATTTCTCTGCCCTAAGGCATAGGAGAAAACACTTGATATTATCACAACACTTGTACCAGTTAAACTTTTTTTTCAATTTGAAAGGGGCTGATTTGGGTCATAGGTAGGAGTTGGAATGTGCCTTCACTTCATGACTGTTTGGTGCTGTGCAGACAATATGGTACTGGTGCTCCCAAGTTCTTCAGTATAATTTCCATGTGCCAGCCAGTGTGAAAAGATGTGTAACACTAAGACTTTCTTGTATTTCTCAACCTTTTAGACTCTGGCAGATTTTACCCTTTCATAATGTATAATCCAGACAGGTGCATGGGTAAACTGGAGTTTGATATCAAATTATATCAGGCCAGTCACTGTCCTATTCATACCCTACATATCTTGAATGTTCTTAATCACTTTTTCCAGTACTTTTTCTTGTTGTGGAACTTGGGTAAGCAGCTATTTTTACCCAAACTTTTGCAAAGTTACACTTTATAGTACGATGGTTCGGTGTAAAACTAGTCCTGATAAACAGGGCCAAGGAATATGTGCACTTGTTGGAAAACTGGTACACAGAGTACATGTGCTTGTTGCAGTCCAGCAAAACCGAGACACTGAGTATATGCACTTGTTGATCGTACCACAAAACCTTGATACAGAGCCTAAAGGGTTATGCTAAACCTGCATTGCTTGAAATTTTTTAACAAAAAGGAGATTAATGAAGTAACATGCCTGTTCTGAGTGTTATTGGTAGAATTCAACTGTGCACATATTAATGCACTAAATGGCACCTGTGAGGTTGTTATTGTTTTTATATATAATAGTATACTTCCTTCTTTTAAAAAAATCAGATGTGTTTCCTGTTTAACATTGTGTGCAGTCCCTTGTAAGTCCTATATCTTGGCCCTCCTATATCTCCAAGCAGCAGTGAGTGTGACTAATTAATTATTTGCATCAGCTGACTGCTGTTCACCAGTGGCAATGAGGGTGAAAACACTAGAAGTTTGATTGCTACCATTTTGAACAATATGTGTGTATTCAATCTCATCCATAATGTTGATATTGATTTTTAATCCCATGTGGAAAATACATTATATGGTGTGTTTGTAACTTTTCTAATTAACCCTTGAACTCTCGAAGAGAGAGCAAACTTAATTTAGTTAAACAGAGCCTGTAAAAGTCAAACAATATAATAAAATATCTGGTAACAATATCTTCAAACTACCCATCGCTCAAAAGACTAGCAAAAAGAACAAAGTAGCCAAATTTATGGTTAAATCAACGCAGGAAATGCAACTTTTGGATATATGGAGGAGGCAACACCCAAAGGAGAAGGAATACTCATATTATTCGAGTAGACATAAAACATACTCAAGGATTGACTTGTTCCTGTTGTCGGCCCATATTCAAGGGAGAGTTAGGAAAACTGAATATAAAGCTAGATTGTTATCTGATCATTCACACCTGTTATTAGCAACAGAACTGGAGGACATCCCCCCAAGGACATATAATTAAACTCCATGCTACTTAAAAAGACAGGAATTTTGAGAATAAATTGAACGCCAAATTAAAATGTACTTTGAAATAAATACAGAATCAGTGAAAGACAAATTTATATTATGGGATCCAATGAAAGCTTACATTAGAGGGGAGATAATAAGCTATGCAACAAAGATGAAAAAGGACTACAATCGGAAAATAGAACAGTTGGAAAGGTAAATAGTAAGTACAGAAAAAAAACTGCAACAAGGGAAGATACAACAAAAAGAAGAGAATTGGTGGTCAAAAAAATAAAATATGAAACATTACAAACATATAAAGTGGAGAAGAACATAATGAAAATAAAGCAGAAGTATTATGAGCTAGGAGAAAATACGTACAAAATTCCAGACTAGCATTTAACACAGAACAAGCTAAAAGAACTATATTGACATCAAGGAAAAAGGACATACAAATTATATATAATCCAATAGAGATCAATGAAAACTTTAAGGAATTCTATGAACAATTATACCAAACTAAGAACAAAGGGAAGGAAGACAAAATAGATGAGTTTTTAGCTAAAATTGAACTACCAAAATGCAAGAAGAGCAAAACAAATTGATAAAAGCATTTGAAATAGAGGAAATACAAGATATATTATAAAAGCTACCGATCAATAAAATGCCTGGAGAGGATGGACTCCCAATAGAATTCTATAAAACATTTAAAGAGTTATTAATTCCTCCTCTCCTGGAAGTAATGAACCAGATAGAAGAAACACAAAACTTGCCAGATTCATGTAAAACAGTAATAATTACAGTAATTCCAAAGACAGGGAAAGATCCACTAACACCAGCATCATATAGACCAATATCTCTACTTAATTCAGATTATAAGATAATAGCAAAACTATTAGCAAACAGATTGGCCGACTATGTACCAAAAATAGTAAAACTAGATCAAACTGGATTTATTAAGAAAAGATGAACAACGGACAATGTCTGCAAGTTCATTAACTTAAACCATGCAGTATAAGGAAATAAGATGCCAACAGTGGCTTTTGCTTTAGATGCAGAGAAAGCCTTTAAGAGGGTAGAATGGAATTATTTATTCAAAGTATTAC
This sequence comes from Narcine bancroftii, assembly GCF_036971445.1. NCBI lineage: Eukaryota > Metazoa > Chordata > Chondrichthyes > Torpediniformes > Narcinidae > Narcine > Narcine bancroftii. The sequence continues at coordinate 118,233,519 of NC_091471.1, read as the reverse complement.
AGAGGTTCAACCTACCAAAAAAATATATCAATTGGATTAAAGCTTTATATAACAGACCATTGGCGAAGGTGACAGTAAATGGATATATATCGAACCAATTTAAATTAAGTAGGCAAACTAGGCAGGGATGTCTACTATCTCCCTCACTGTTTGCTTTAGCAATAGAACCATTGGCAGAACTGATAAGAACAGAAAATAAAATAAAAGGGATAAAAATAAAGGAGAAGGAATATAAAATCAGTCTATTTGCAGATGACATCATAGTATACTTAACAGAACCAGAAATATCAATAAAAGAACTACATAAGAAATTGAAGGAATATGGAGAAATATCGGTGTACAAGATCAACGTAAATAAAAGTGAAGCAATGCCAATGAATAATGTGGATTACACAGAGTTTAAAAAAGAATCACCATTTAAATGGCAAACACAAGCAATCTGATACCTAGGTATTAGATTAGATAATAATTTAGGCCACCTATACAAACCAAATTATCAGTCATTAATGAAGAAATTACCGGATTACTTAGAACATTGGAAAAAATTGCCACTAACACTGATAGGAAAGGTAAATTGCATTAAAATGATTATCTTCCCAAGGATACAATACTTATTTCAATCATTACTAATTCCCTTAACAGAGAAATTCTTCAATGAACTAAAGAGAATAATAAGGACATTCTTATGGAAAGGGGGGTTGGGGGGGGAACCAAGGATAGCGCTAGATAAATTAACAGAATGGTACAAACAAGGTGGTTTGCAGCTACCAAACTTTAAAAATTATTATAGAGCAGCACAATTAAGGTATCTATCAGATTTTTATCAAACAAGGGAAAAACCAGATTGGATCAAGATAGAGCTAGATAAAATAGGAGAGAAGGTACCAGAACATATACTTTATAAGTGGGATGAAAAACTGGTGCAATTATAGAAGTTCACCAGTACTGCACCATCTGCTCAACATTTGGAAGAAGATTCACGTAGAAATGAAAAAAAAAACAAATTACCAACTACCAAAATTATTATTGATGCAAAATCAACTAATCCCTTTCACAATAGATAACCTTTCCTTTAGAGAATGGGAGAGAAAAGAGATTAAAAGAATAGAAACTTGTTTTTTTGGGAAATAATTTATTATCATTTGAACAAATGAAGTACAAATATGGAATAACTCGTGGTACAATGCTTGGATACCACCAATTGAAAACCTACTTAAAGGACAAACTGGGAAGCAGACTGAGGTTACCAGAAGGAAGCAGTTTTGAATATGTGATTATAGACACAATGATAATTAAAAGATTTATAACTGCAAGAGAAAAAGAACGAGGAACGAGGAAACAAGCTACAAACCCAAACAAAAGTGGGAACACGATCTAAACATAAAGATAAAAAATGAAATATGGGAAAAGCTATGCTCTGGAACTATGAAAAATATAATAAACACGTGGTTACGCATGATACAATATAATTGGTTACACAGGCTATATATCATGCCCCAAAAGTTAAATAAATGGGATCCAACATTATCAGATAGATGTTTTTGCTGTAAGAAGGAAATGGGAACAACAGTACATGCAATTTGGGCATGTGAGAAAATGAAAAAAAATTGGGAAGATCTAAATCAGGTATTAAATAAAATCACAAAAAGCAACATACCAAAAAAATCCAGAGATCTTTCTTCTAAGTAATATAAGAAGTAAAGAAATAGGCCTCAAACTGGATGAAGCGCAAAAAAAGATTTATTATGATAGCCTTAGCTGTAGCAAAAAAATGTATAATGTCAACTTGGAAATTAGAAAAGAGCTTGAGAGTACAGCAATGGTACATGGAAATGAATAAATGTATTCCATTGGAAAAAAAACATATAATTTAAAAAATAAAGTCACATCATTTGAACAAATTTAGGAACCGTACATGGAACACAACAGAGAAGGTCTACCGCGGACCTCCACCCGCTAAAATGATAGAATGAGAAGAAGACAAAATGACCTGATCCAGTATGTAAAAGTTGATGACCCAATTTTCTTGTTTATTTTCATTGTGCGATGACGTTATTTTAATGGGTTTATTTTAATGTACATGTTGAATGTTTAATGGGTTTGGAGGTGGGGTGGGAAGGAGGGAGGGAATGGAGGGGGGAAAAGGGGGAGTAAATGCCACTGTGTATATTCAAGAGGGAACTGTTTGTGTGTATTTTTATTAAAATGGTTCATAGTGTAAAAAATTTAAAAAAAAAATACCCATCCTAATGTTCCTTACTGTCTATTGAGTTCTGTTCATCTAAGAAAATTGGCTTCGCAGGTCTGAATGGGTGGTGACAAAATTTGGAATTCCAGATAATGCAAAGTAAAGATATTCTTGTTACATTATGGTAGTAAAAATTGGCAGGATATTTCTAACACATCATTACCCATATCTTCTTCTTTGGCTTGGCTTCGTGGACGAAGATTTATGGAGGGGTAAATGTCCACGTCAGCTGCAGGCTTGTTTGTGGCTGACAAGTCCGATGCGGGACAGGCAGACACGGCTGCAGCGGTTTCAGGGGAAAATTGGTTGGTTGGGGTTGGGTGTTGGGTTTTTCCTCCTTTTCTTTTATCATTGAGGTGGGCTCTGCGGTTTTCTTCAAAGGAGGTTGCTGCCCGCCGAACTGTGAGGCGCCAAGATGCACGGTTGTAGGCGATATCAGCCCACTGGCGGTGGTCAATGTGGCAGGCACCAAGAGATTTCTTTAGGCAGTCCTTGTACCTCTTCTTTGGTGCACCTCTGTCACGGTGGCCAGTGGAGAGCTCGCCATATAACAGGATCTTGGGAAGGCGATGGTCCTCCATTCTGGAGACATGACCTACCCAGTGCAGTTGGATCTTCAGCAGCGGGGATTCGATGCTGTCGGCCTCTGCCATCTCGAGTACTTCGATGTTAGGGATGAAGTCGCTCCAATGAATGTTGAGGATGGAGCGGAGACAACGCTGGTTGAAGCGTTCTAGGAGCTGTAGGTGATGCCGGTAGAGGACCCATGATTCGGAGCCGAACAGGAGTGTCTATCAACATCAAAAAAGCAAGACTGCACTGTTGGCACATTTCACCTCACAGGGGAAGGTGGCATATGAGACAATGACACTATCTCGCACAAGACAAGAAACAGCTGCAACAATTCATTAATGTTCCATGTATTTGATACAACCTGCTGCAAAATATGTATTTTCTATCTTGAGTGAGAGCTAAAAATGTAAGTCACTGAAGGATACACATCAAAGCAACTTCAATAGAAAGTCCTTAAAAAGACAGCAAGTTGCTTGAATTACCTTCAGAGTGTTAGAAATTAAAGTACCTTTAAAGAAATTGCTCGAGACAAAAATTGAGAACAAAGAACATTTATTACAACAACAATGCAAAGTTGGGTGCTTCCCCTTACCCTGGGAATACACACACATACTGGGGCTCACCCAACTTTTATACAGTCAATTTCAGTATCAGAGTGCCCTCCCCCTTACATTCTTCTGCCCCCTGGATGGGTTTGGCATAGGTAATCCTTCCTGCCTATGTGCAGTTTCAGTACACTTGGAGGACCAGGGGGTATCCTGTGGGTGTCCCATCATGTCATTGTCCTTATTCACACCTTCCCGATTCTCGGGGCTACAATCTCTTGGTATGCGGAGTTGACTCATTCTATCTAGGGTTGGCTAATTTCATATGTATAAATCTGTGTATGGTTAGCTAATTAGAAATGTATGACTTGGTACTTCTGTCCAGGGCTAGGAGACCCTTATCTGATCCAGACTACCTCAACTTCCTACATTCTATTGTACCTTACCATTCCTTATCTTAGTCCTATGGTCTTGTCACAAAGACTAGAAGATTCTTATGTTAATCGTGCTGACTCTGCTTTCCTGCATCCTAACCCCCAAGCTTATCCTGTTTGTACTGGTTACAGCCATTAACTGATGAACTTTAGTTTCTTCCATGTTCATAATTTTAGATCAATTTTCCCATCTCTCACAAGAGTATTGAGCATCTGAGGTAGGGATGGAGTACAAGGTGTTGTTCTGAGTCAGATTAGAGGAGATAATACAGAATTTTGTTCAGATAACCATCAGTATCATCAATGAGATAAGCAGACTAAAACATAGCTCTATTGTTACTGCTGCTAGAACACAACAGAAGAACAGATGAACAAAAGAAAGAGATGTTGGGATGGATATTCAGGCCTTCAGGCCTTATCCCTGATCAATAAAATCAGGACTAATCTTTAAACTGAGTGCTATCCTCTAACTTTCTTATTATTGAGGAACCATCGATCTCTGACTCAGTGATTGTGCCCCTATATCCCCTCTGGGGAAGAATGCCAAAGATTTACTTCAACTGCTTGATGACATTTCTTCATGTTTCTCTGTCTTGAATGGCCATCCTTTATGTGAAGACAGTGAATCCTGGTTTCTGACAACTTAGTTCAGAAAATAATTTCTGAATTTATCTCATCTCAATCTTCATTATAATTTTCTATGAATCATTATGGACACCCCTCTTTCTTTTAAATCCTTATCTTCCAAACAATCCTGCTCTCTCATATGGAATCAGTTAATGGCCTCATGCCTAAAGAAGGGTGTACATATGTGAGAGAGAGAGAGAGAGATCAGACATACTTAACTTTCTAGATGCTGACTCAATAGGCCCTTTGTATTTGCTGTGAGTTATACTTACTCTGTTATTCAAATCCCTTTGCAATATTTTGTTTGGCTTTCTAACTGCTTGATGAGATGGGGAAATCACCTTCTTCAGTGTATAGGACAAGCTTTTTTTTACACAATCAGCAATGGAATTGGTTTCCTGGGGCAATGGTAGAAGCAGATGCAATAATGGTATTTGAGAGGTTTTTAGAAAGACACATGAATATGCAGAGGGGGGAGGAAATCACAGTCAGAAAAGATTTAGTTTATCCCTGTGTTTGGCTCATGAGATCAAGAGTTTGTTCCTTCGCTGCATTTTTTCTGGTCTGTGCTTCCTGCCGTTGCATGCTAAATTTCTTCAATTAATGTGTGACATCTATGTGTCTCTGAACAACAATGCTTCCAATTTCATGCAATTTTAAAAAAATATAATAATTTGTGTTTCTATTTGTTTTTAAGCATAACAGATGATTCATCTTTTCCACATTATGTTCCATCTCCTATGATCTTTCTTTGGCTTGGCTTCGCGGACGAAGATTTATGGAGGGGGTAAAAAAGTCCACGTCAGCTGCAGGCTCGTTTGTGGCTGACCAGTCCGATGCGGGACAGGCAGACACGATTGCAGCGGTTGCAAGGGAAAATTGGTTGGTTGGGGTTGGGTGTTGGGTTTTTCCTCCTTTGCCTTTTGTCAGTGAGGTGGGCTCTGCGGTCTTCTTCAAAGGAGGCTGCTGCCCGCCAAACTGTGAGGCGCCAAGATGCACGGTTTGAGGCGTTATCAGCCCACTGGCGGTGGTCAATGTGGCAGGCACCAAGAGATTTCTTTAGGCAGTCCTTGTACCTTTTCTTTGGTGCACCTCTGTCACGGTGGCCAGTGGAGAGCTCGCCATATAATACGATCTTGGGAAGGCGATGGTCCTCCATTCTGGAGACGTGACCCATCCAGCGCAGCTGGATCTTCAGCAGCGTGGACTCGATGCTGTCGACCTCTGCCATCTCGAGTACCTCGACGTTAGGGGTGTGAGCGCTCCAATGGATGTTGAGGATGGAGCGGAGACAACGCTGGTGGAAGCGTTCTAGGAGCCGTAGGTGGTGCCGGTAGAGGACCCATGATTCGGAGCCGAACAGGAGTGTGGGTATGACAACGGCTCTGTATACGCTTATCTTTGTGAGGTTTTTCAGTTGGTTGTTTTTCCAGACTCTTTTGTGTAGTCTTCCAAAGGCGCTATTTGCCTTGGCGAGTCTGTTGTCTATCTCATTGTCGATCCTTGCATCTGATGAAATGGTGCAGCCGAGATAGGTAAACTGGTTGACCGTTTTGAGTTTTGTGTGCCCGATGGAGATGTGGGGGGGCTGGTAGTCATGGTGGGGAGCTGGCTGATGGAGGACCTCAGTTTTCTTCAGGCTGACTTCCAGGCCAAACATTTTGGCAGTTTCCGCAAAGCAGGACGTCAAGCGCTGAAGAGCTGGCTCTGAATGGGCAACTAAAGCGGCATCATCTGCAAAGAGTAGTTCACGGACAAGTTTCTCTTGTGTCTTGGTGTGAGCTTGCAGGCGCCTCAGATTGAAGAGACTGCCATCCGTGCGGTACCGGATGTAAACAGCGTCTTCATTGTTGGGGTCTTTCATGATCAATCCCATTGAAATTGCCTGTCTATAGCTCTTTCAATCTTTGGTGCATTCTTCTCAGAACTCACACCCTTTCTGAGTTTTATATCAGCAACAGATATGCACACATATCATTTGGTCCCCTTATCTAGTTCATCAAAAACATTGGAAATCATGTTAGACCCAATGTGTCAGTGCTCAAGATTCTGAAGCAAGTTTTGGAACCAATGTAGAAATCAACAGAAACCTGATGACCCAGGGGCAAATGCTGTTGATCTTAGCATTGATTCCAAAACCTGCTTCAGAATATTTGCATTCACAGCACTCATTGTCAAAATATTGTCTCAGTCTCACTGCAGACAAGTGTGAACTTTTCATTTGAATCAACTACTTAAATGCAGTTTACAGCATTCAGTGTTGTTTGTCTGAGAAGTCTAAATGCTTAGCAGCCCATGCCATGTTGGAACCATAACAACATTTGTAGTATCCAAAAGGTGTGTCATCTGAAGCTCAATGTCTAATTTCACCTTTCCAGTGCAGACTAAAAAAAACATGAGAATTTCTTGAAGTATCAGTGCAGCTTTAGAGAAATGTCAAAAGTGCCATTATTTATTCCCATTCAACTTTACTAATAAGCATGATTTGATAAACATGGCACTGTTGCTTGTGAGTTTTAGATGTGTGTGAATTATCTGGTATGTTTCCCATGTTCCAACAATGACTGTTCTTCCTAAAGTACTTCAATGGTCATGAGTTAATTTAAGATGTCAGAAAAGGTTCTATTGAATTGCAGGCAAATAATTTTAACATGAACCAAACATGTTTTTAACACAGGATAAATTCTGAACACTCAAGGAACCTTGTGCCAATTGTTGGGAAATAGATGCAGGGATAGAAGACTCGTTCAGTTTTTGAGTTAACCTCTTCAAGTTTGGCAGCTGAATCTCCGCAGGAGCTTACTGGCTTTGGTGAATAGCCTCAGTCTAAATGTCTTGACGTCTGCTTGTTGCATTTCTGTTCACATGTTACCCCTGAAGTGAGGTAAGCCAGCTTTGATACATTGAAATAAGATACCCAAAATGGTTACATTTAAAACTTCAAGATGTTACCTGCAGAAAGTTCAGAAATTCCAGTATTCATGGACCAGGCCAACAAAACTAAGGAAAATTACCTTAGATTTGCATCCAGCATGTACGACCAGCACAAAATGTATATTTATTCTTTCCAGGGCCATATAATAATGATGATATTATGAGGGAAGGGCTGATGAGATGAAAAAAAAATACAAGCATAAGGAATTCAGTTTTCATAAGTGTTGAGTGATGCGGCTTAGCAAATACAATTAATAGCAGGAATCAAAATCAGTATTGTGAAAACAGAGGGTCCAGGGAGGGGGTGGACAGATTCATTGAACATTAAAGGCAGGACTTTAGGGTAATGAGGCTGCAGGAAATACCAAATAGAATTCGACACTGCAACATCACAATTCTTAATTTGCATCATTGTACCTCATAAGCATTTAATTGGTTATAGAGCTCAAATATATTCTTACAAATCAAATATAAATTTAAATAATTTTCTTTTCATTATTTTTCTGGGCTTTATTTTCAGGTTGCACCAAATATAAAAGATAAAATATTTTGAAATTAACAAATATTAAAATTTAATTTAATCTTGATTAGCTTACCATGTCAGGTAGTGGACCCTCTACAATGTAATGGATATTGAGTCTATGTAAAGAACGATGCATACTCATTAGAATGCTACCTGATATATAAAGAGGCACAAAAGTCAAGCACAAGGTCTCTGCTCTCTTGCATTATCCATCTGTCTCTAGTGTCTCATGCCAATAATTTGCTCATCCATAGACGTGAGTAATGTTGCTTCTCATTTTATTTTTATGGTTGTACACTTGATGAGGCTTGAAGGTGGATGCCTGAAGATAGATTGGGGGAGCTAGAAGAAAGCTGCACACACTTCCTTTTTGGACTGGTGATAAACATTAATATTAACTCCCAGCTGGAAACATTCTGGATGACAGCCATTCTAAGTGTGGTCCATCTGATGCTGAAGGAGAGGAAAGGTAATCAGCTCCAAATAATTTAGAGCAATATGAAAGAAATTAAACAATGAATCAGCACACAAAATGCTGGAGGAACTCAGCAGGTCAGCCAACAACCATGGAACTTTTGTGCCAAAACCTTTAATCAGAAGTAACAATGAACAGGCAGAGGCCTGAATAAAATAGCAAGGGTGGGGGGGGGGGGGGGGGGGGGGGAAGTGATTGACAGATGATAGTTGGTGGAAGGAGGGAGAAATGGGAAAAAAATAAGAACTTAGGAGTTAATAGGAAGAGACGAGGAAAATGCACTCTGTTAGGAGAAAGCGAAGGGGTAAGGAGCTGGAGGAATGAATGTGGGTGACGGGCAGGTGGGGAGGGGAATGAAAAGGAAAGGAGAAGGAGAAATGGGGCAAGAGAGATTTGGAAAAGCAAAGGGTCAGGCTACGGGAAGTTGGAGGTCAATGTTGATACTATCTGGTTGTGAACAACCAAAATGAAATGCAAGGTGCTGTTCTGCAGTCTCTCTCATTAAAACAATGGATTGTAGTTCCTTTCCCATCCCTCTGAGTAACATGTGGTGCTTTGGGAAGGAATGTAGATAGAAACTGGGTAAACCTGTTGAAGGCTTCATTAAATATGTGGTAGGAAGGCCTAAGAATTTCAGAATACAGTATATGTTAACTCTTTAGTGAAGAATAACAATCACCAATGTCTGTTTTTATGCATATAATTATGACATCGATATTACATGGGTTCAATTACATGGTTTACATATAAATAGCACCATATAATTGCTTATGAAATATTTTACCAGATTAAAAAAATGGGAAACTGAATGCTCACAACACATAATTCAAAGTATCTCAAGAATAATCCATGTTCGACGTCGGTGCATTGAAATTAATGCACTAAACATTTCATTGGTAATTCTTAAGGAATAGTATTCTTAAAAAAATTATAGCAGCTCTTTGTATCCTTATTTAAAGGCAGTCTGGGGATGGGCTTAATTTGATAAAGATTGTGATTTTAAATAAATATTTTGTGTGATTTTCAGTGAATTATATTTCTTTCAAATTAAAAAAAAATGGAACAAGTTCAATAGGTAAACATATCTTTCTCTTGTTGGGGCATCCATCAACAAAGTGGACTGCATTTATTCTGCATTTGGTATGCTCACATTAAAACAGCATTTTTTAAAATCAAGAACAGTACTGCAATTTTGATGTTTGCTTCATTTTGCTGAGAATAACTGAATGGTAAGGTACTGTATTTTATGCCCCCCTGGGGGGGATCTTTTCCCTCAAAAATTGCCTCAAAAACCACCCCGGGTCCTATACACACTCACTGCCAGCCCCTGATTCAATTTGCTTGGGGAGGGCGGGGCCGTGCTCGTCAAAAAAAAAGGCTCAACATGGAGCCAGATCACCGAGGGCCAGCGGTCCCCTCAAAGCAAGTAATAGATTATCTGGTCCCCAGGATGATGGGGCTTTCCCATTGCCCTGTTGACCAGCTTTTCTCCCTCCCGCACTCGCACGCCCCCCTGGAGACCCAGTGCGCCGGTCAATCAGTCAGTGTTTGCTCTGTGGGGTGAAGCGATCTGAACCTCGGTATGTGGCAGGTAGGAGGACATGTTGCAGATGTTGCTCATGTGTGAGGAGGCTTTGGTGTCTCGGCCATGGAAGGCTGGAGGATTTTAAGTGAGGTAAGTGAAGATTCACACACGTGTTATCTAGAAGGGGCTTTGCAGGAGGAACCCGTTCACCAACTTACAGGTACCCATAAATACACTAAAACAATTTTTTCCAAAAATTTCAAACTAAAAATGGGGGGGGGGAGGGGGTTCTTATATGCCAGTTGATCCTATGTGCCATCAAATACAATGCTGCAAATTTGCAAAATAAGCAAAATCAATTCACTTCACTTACCTATCTTTAAACTTTCAACTTCAGAGTTGACTCTTTATCTTCTCAGATGCCATTCTGCTGCAGTCCTACCTACTAGAGCCGAAAACAAACCTTGTATGAGAAACATTTTCATCAGCCTGTCAAATTACAGCAAAATCAAGCAATTAACCACACTTTTGAGATGCAAAACTGACCTTCATTAAACAGTTTGCAAGGATTTTGTACACCTGTGGCCCTTTTCCAAATTTTCTGACAAGATATGCACATGAGCAAAAGGATGGAGGAAGGTGCAAAGACAGTACCCTGATACATTAGCATGGATCTTAAAACTCTGCAGGTATGAATAGGAGACTGAAGGTCCACTTCACTTGAAGTTCAAAGGACTGGCTCTTTTTATTTGGGCTTCTAGCATGTGAGTTTGAAGGTGGATGTTGGTGCAGAGCGGATTACATTCTTTTCCTCCCTCCCTTCCCTGCTGATGTCCTCTCTGATCATAGTCACTTCCTTAACTGATTTGCCTGGATTAACTCATCAACCACGCCAAATGATCTTACAGACCCTACTGATGAAACGTCGCCAATAGTTTCTTGAGATTCTCTAACTCCTATTACCTGGTAGTAGTCAAAATTCATAACAGATCCATCATTTCCTCACCCTTAATTTTATTTCCAACCTGCTCTTTCAAATGTCCTCCACTGCAATAGCACTATACCTTAAACAAAGAACATGTTTTCTCTGTAAATGTTTTGCATTGTGATTCTATTTGATGGGGGAACCATGAGGTGAGCTTGCTTCCAAAATAATATAATTGTTTCACAGAAATTCAATTTTAATGTATGTTTTTTTTTGTGAACAATGTAATTTAGAGGCAAAATTTTTTTCTTAACAAGATTGCATCTGGCAGAACATCAGATTATACCAGCCTATTCTTCTAGTTGTGGGAACTTCCACCTGAAGAGCAGTTGTTTGAAGAAGGCAGCTTATCAGCAAATCTCTGGGGAAATCAGGAAAGGCCAACAATTTTTGGCTTCTGCAATGATATCCACATCCTACAGAGGCAACATTTTCCAATACTTGAATTTTGACCAAGGTACTTCAATAAATAACTTGCTAGAGTCTTTTAAATTTAAAATTTTTAAAATTTTTAAAGTATGACAATGTAGAACTTTTATTTAATGTAACTTTTGTACTTATAACCCTAAGAACTTAAGAAGATAATGAAAACTGACTTTGTCTTTGCAAAAGCAACAGCAGAATTAAAAATAACTGCTGATTGAACCAAGAACTGGGATCGCAAGTTTACTTTATGTACAGACGTTCCATTTATTCATATATGAATGTGCTAAGTTTTCTCTTGGTAACCGTACAGCAGGAAAAATAAAATCTGGGTGATTAAAGTTTTTATTACATTTCCTTTTGGTTCAATGGTGATAAGAGGCTGTTTTCTTCATGCTCTTCAGCTTTTATAAGAAGAAAAAAAAGGGGAAAAAAATATTTCGGAAAAAAACACTTGGATTTATTTTCAAATTGTAATAATGAGCTCAGAATATTTTTTGTTGCAGTTCTCAGCTGTTTGGCCACCCCAGCTCAATGGCACTTTGAATTATGAAATATGTTTACACTGTTTTTATGATAGGTTATGTTTGTTTTTCACTGTTTTGTCTGATATTTATTCAGCAAACCATGACCATTCTGTTCAGTTTGGGACTTTAAATTCCTCATGCCAAATTGTTTATTTAAATGATAGGTAGCATTTACTTGGCAATTATCCCTGCAGAACACAATGTTCTAACTTCTGCATCCCGAGCAACTATCCTTAGGTGCCAAACTCTGGTGTTTTTGGGTTGTTTGCAGTTAATATGCAAATATACCTTGCAGAAGGGCGGCACGGTTGGCATAGCGGTTAGCTCAACACCTTTATAGTGCCAGTGATCGGGACCGGGGTTAGAATCTCGCACTGTCTGTAAGGAGTTTGTACGTTCTCCCCTTGTCTGCATAGGTTTTCCCCAGGGACTCCAGTATCCTCCCACCCTGACACCAGGTTTGTCAGTCATTTGGGTGTAATTGGGTGGCATGGGCTCATGAGCCAAAAAGGCCTGTAACAGTGCTGTATGTTTAATTTTTTAAAATTAGGATCAAATGCAGTATTTTCTTTGACTTTGTCATACAGGGCATTGTTGCTGAGCTTTGAGATACCTACTGTCAATGGATAATTTTCCAACTATAGCTCTACCATTATCTAATTACCTGTGCTTGCAGGAACACACACAAAACAAAAAACACCTCACAGAGAATACTAGATCAATGATCTTGTGTGGAAAGGAAAATACGGTTTTCTCAGTGGAGTAGTAACTGTGCCTGATACATCTGAAAGTTGGAAAGATGCAGGACTCAATAATATGGCCTGTGCAAGAATGTATGAAAATAAGGCTACAAACCGTCAATGTTCTATGCTAAAATGCATAACAGAGAGCGAAACACAAAAGAGACAAGGTGCTGGAATCTTCAACAGACAAGAACTCAACAGGTCAGTCAGCATCCATGGGTAGAAATGGTCAGTCAGTCAATGAATTGGGTTTGGACCCTTTGTCAATACAATGGGAAGGGAGTAATAAAGGGGGAAAGAAGCTTGGGAAGGAGTTCAGGGGTGATAGGACTGAAGGTGTGAGAGGTAAAAAGATAGGTAGAGGAGAGACCACCTGCAAAGGAAGCAAAGAAGAGTGGGAAAATTAAGGAGAAGGCCAAGAAAAGATGGAAACAGTGGAATTTAATGGGGATGGAGAGATTGCCAAAGATTTGAAAAATCAATGTTCATGGTGTTAGATTTATGGCTGTCCAGAAGGAATATGATGCGTTGATCCTCTATTTTGCATTTGACCTCTGCTTGACAATGGTTGAGTCCAAGAACAGACATGTTGTAGGAATAATGGTTGGGGAGTTCTGGTTGGCTAATGGGAGCTCAAGCAGAAATAGGAGCAGGTGCTGGCCATTGGTCCATCAAGGCTGCTCTGTCATTTAATAAAATAAGGCTGACCTGGTTTCAGATCTGCATTTTCCATATAACCCTCTTTGAAAACAATCTATCTATCAGTAGTTTAAATATATTCACTAAGTTGTCCTCCACATCTTCCCTGGGCAGAGAATCCCACACTCTCCAAGATAAGGAATTCTTCCTCATCTCCATCCTAAACGTATCCTCATATCTTTAGGTTTTGTCCCCTTGTTCTCAACTCACCTATCAATTGAAACATTTTTCCATCCTCATCTTATCTGATTATTTGATTATGACCAACATCCTCTCTCCACCTCATGATCTTTGGTAAGATGGATCAATCCCATGCTCTGTTCAACTGAATGTGGACTTGGGAAACAGAGAGGGTTGTATGACTACAACAAACCACCAAATAGGTTAAAATGAGCTTAAAGCTCATTAAATTTGTAAAGGTAAAATAATGTAAGGGGACCAGAGGTGTCTCTAATAATGAAAATAACATCCTCATTGTTGCAGAGACCAATCAGCTGAAATAAAAGAGAAGTTATCTTCTGTAGCTTTAGGTTATTTACCTGGGGTATGGAATATACAACCCTTTTTTGAGAAAAATTGATAGCTCTTTTGGAACTATAAGTGCAGAGAGCAATTTTACTGAGTTTTACTGCTTCCTTGGATGCTTCTGTATTACTCAAAATTTTAACTGAGTCTGAATTTTTTGAATCCCTCCAACAAGTTATCACACAAAGAGAAGACATGGCTCTGGATTAAAAAGCAACAATGGCCTTATGATTTATATAGAGCTAAGCTTGGTAACCTTGTCCATTATGACTTGCAGAACCTGTTGTACCTGGCATTCCATTCATCCAGCTATGAAATTGATGAGTCTATTCCACACAGCAATGTAATGAAATCATGAGCTATGGATCCCACACCCTTGTCCACATATAAAAATAAATTATGCACCATTGGTTAAAAAAAAATCAGGATATCACATTTGATGTTTGTTGATTTAAGAAGCTTCTAGTTGCCATGTGGTTCACTCCAGTAGCAGACAATAAACGGAAGGTGTCAATTTTTGCTTCGAATTCAGTCATTCTGACAATGGCAGTTTCACCTCAGGAAATGTGGGGTCTCCTTTGCTTACATCTGAACAACCCTCACCATTCATCAAAGAAGAATGTTCTGTCTTGATAAAGAATTGCGGCAGAAACTCAGCAGGGTATAGAAATGACCATCAACATTTTTTGAGTCAAAACCCTTTCATTGACTGACACTTCTACCCATGGATACTGTCTGTCCTCCAAGGTTCCCCAGCAATTCTTTGTCTGTTGGAGATTCCAGAATCTGCAGCTTTTCTATTTTTCAAATATAATATCATGTCTGATTTATGATAAGGGTAAAATTACTTTGGAACAGAGTAATTTTCAAGTGTTAAAGAGAAATATATTTGAAGCAGATCTTGAAATATATTTTGTCAGAATGGAGTAATTTGGTGATGGGTGGGGGAAGGGGGAAGAGGGTGGTGTCACACTCTTTCTCAAGCCACCATTGATTTGAGGCTGCCCCAAATTCAAGTTTTGGAGGTGCTCCTCTGAAGGATATCCATGCTCAACAAGTGAATGTTGGCCATGTTTTAACAGTGATCAAAAGTTATACTGGAATGGGATTGATCAGAACATTGAAGTCTTGCTTGGTGCTTCAAGATGGAGCCAAAGGGAATTAATGAAGTCATAATAGTCAGGAGCTATTCAACGAAAGTTATTGACCATAGGCAGACATTTACATTAGTTTATTCACATTACAGCCAGATAGAGCATGACTAAGAACAGGAGGTACAGAATGAACGTGGATATGAGTTAACAGGGATATTTTTATAATGAAGTCATTCCTGGGCAGACCATGAGTCAGGAGGCAGAGAACAACACTATCATGTGGATGGCATATGATCTACCAGAAGAGCTAATCCTCCAAAATTGAAGGCACATGGAATGGATATTTCCAAAGGACATAAATCATATCAGTGTCCAAGAAGAGGAGATGAGCTGTTTCAATGACTATCATATCCTAATTATTTTAATTTTTAAAATGTAGACATACTGCACAATATTGGGGCCTTCCAGCCCACAAGTCCATGCGGCCCTATTAACCTACAATCCCCATACATTTTAAAAGGTGGGAGGAATCCGGAGCACCCGGAGGAAATCCACACAGTCACGGAGAGAATATTCAAACACCTTACAGTGCTGTATTCGAACCAAGGTTTCTGGCACTGCAATAGCATTGCAATAACTGCTAAGCAGACCTGCCACCCTCATCATCTACAATGATAAAATGCTTTGAGAGGTTGGTCATGGCCAGAATAACTCAAACCTAGAGACATAGACCCACTGCAATTAGTCTACCGCTATAATTGCTTCACAACTGATGCAATCTCACTAAGTTCTCCATTCAGCTCTAGATTACCTAGTCAAAATCATCATCTACATCAGATTGCTTTTCATCGACTATATCTAAACTTTCAACACTATTATACCCTCAGTACTGGTTAATAAGCTTCAAAACCTGGGCCTCTACACCTCCCCCTACAACTAGATGTTTGACTGCCTCATCTGAAGCCCACAGTAAATATGACTCAGAAACAACATCTCTTTCTTACACACAATCAACATAAGTGTACATCAAGAATGTTTGCTTAGCCCACTCCTCTACCCACTCGACTATGTGGCTAGACACAATTCAAATTCCATTTACAAATTTGTAAAATACACCACAGTCTTTGGCAGAATCACAGACGGCAATAAAGAAGTGTTAAGAAGTAAGACAGATCAGATGGGGTTGAGTCGTGTCACAACAACAACCTTTGCACTTAACGTTGGCAAAACTAAAGAACTGATTGTGGACTTCAGGAAGAGGGAAATAAGAAAAACTTGAACTAGTGCTCTCTGAGGGGTCAGCAATGGAAAAATTTAAGAACTTCAAATTCCTTTGTGTCAACATCCCTGAAGATTCATCTTGGAGGCTTAATGTTGATGTAACCATGAAGACGGTTTGACAGTAGCTATATTTCGTGAGGAGTTTGAGGAGATTTGGAATGTTACCAAAGACTCTTACACATTTCTATAGGTGTACACTGAAGAGCATTCAGACTGGTTGCATCATCGTCTGGTCAATGCACATGACTGAAAAAGACAACAGAGTTGTGAACTTGGCCAGTGTCATCAATGGTATCACCCTTCAATCAATTAAGGACATCTGCAAGACACAGTGTCTCAAGAAAGCAGCCTTTATCCTCAAGGACCCTCACCACACCCCCACCTCCCCCCCCCACCCCCAGCTCCGCAGGACATGCCCTCTTCTCACTGCTACCTTCAGAAAGGAGGTACAGGAGCCTGATGACAAACACCACATTTTCCCCTTTGCAATCAGGATTTTGAATGGACAATGAACCACACTTTTCTCTGTATTAATGTTTTTTTTTCTACTTTTAAAAATGTTATTTATAGCAATTTTGCACTGTAATACTGCCGCTAAAAATAAATTTCATTACACATGTTCATGCCATTAAATTCTGATCCTGATTTCAGGAATGACAAGTGATCTTCTACAGTTAAGAACAAGAAGTAGATGGGTTACATTTTTAGCTGTTTGAATTTATATATGCAAAAAAATGAATAATCTATTGCATTACTTTGTATATGCAAATAGTTGATGATTTTTGTGGGGTTATTTCATCATAAAGCAGAACCAGTATTGTGTATATGCAAGGGTAATTGTAAGAAGTGAGTAACTATGACCTCAGTTGATTGTTATACATGATGCTGTTTGGTTGAGCAACAATGCCTTTGATAAAGGATTTTCTGTTTATAGCTTCATCTCTGTCACATTGCTTGTATTTGTATCAATACAAAGAAAACCTGACATCACGGATATCAGCTTTGAATCGGTACTACCACATTTTCTTGACTCTATGTTAAAGGATGATTAGCAAACCCAGGTTTGAATGACTGTAAGGAGATTGTACATTTTACCCTTGACCTGCATGGGTTTCTTCCGGGAGCTCCGTTTGCCTCCCACCCTCCAAAAACATAGGGGTTTTGTCGGTTAATTGTTGTATTTGGGTGGCATGGGCTCATGGACTGGAAGGGTCTGTTACCATAATGTAACTCTAAATTTAAAAATCTTCATTTAAAAATACACATATGAATGGCATTAGTTCTGAAATAAAACAGAACATCCTGGAAAACTTACCAGATTACTCAGCCTGTGTGGAAAGGGAAACAAAGTAAGTTAATTTTATGTTTGCAGAGTGAGTTGGGAAAGAATGGACAAGACAAAAGGAATATCTCTAGTGGGGAATGGCCAGAGTTGCCTGAGTGATAAGATGACGATGAAACATCTGTTAATGCAATGAGAGCTTAGAGATGGAGAGAAAGCAAGCAAAGAGGCATGTAATAAATATAAAATTCAAATCATTCGTGTGGAACATACCTCACAGATCAGGCAATATCAGTGAAGTAGATAACCTACTGTAGAACTGGCCAATTCTGATACAAAGAGAAGATGTACATTACTTATAATACGTCCAAATAGAAGATGACATATTGTTCCTCATGCTTTTATTAGATACTATTGGAACAGTATAGGAAGCTGCAGGGAGATAGGTCAAAATGGAAAAAAATGATGGGGAATTAAACTAACAGGCCACTGGAAGATCAGAGTCTGCTGAACAATAATGCTCCACTAAATGATCACCCAACATGCATCTGATTTCTCTAATGGAGAGGAGAGATTATACGATGAGCACTGAATTCACAAGCCCAAAAGAAATGCAAATGAATTACCGCTTCACATGAAATTTGCAACACCTGTTCTTTTACCTTGTCCCTTCTTGTGAGAATGGATTAGGTAAAAGAGCAAGTATTGTATATCTTGCTGTTGCGTGGGAAAGTGCAAAGTGTAGGGCCTGGTTAATGGAAATGAAAAAGCAAATCGTGTTTAGAATCCTTACTGGAGACAGGGTAAGCGACTAAACACTGAGATAGATGTGGGTGTCTATAGGCTTGTAATAGGGCAAGAATTTTTTCTATTTCTTATAAATTCTGCTCCTCCAAGAAATTTGGAAATGTTGAATGGAGCAACTAACCTAATATCACTCCACGTACAATGACATTTGAAGTTAAATTACTCTTGCTCTGATGCATTTCCTTTTCCTTTATTTTGAAATGTGCTACATTCCTTTAATTATGGAGCCATGTTTCTGCAACTGCTGCACTTTCAAAATAATTGTTCCATTTGTCTCTCACTCCAACACAGTTTCAATTTACACTGCTTATTTACTCAGCCTGTGAGATGATATTTTCCTTTGAACTCCAGTAGCAATAATCAGCATCACTTTAGCATTCATTTTGCAGCCAATGCTGTAACACGTCTTTTATTAATTTAGAGCTGTAAAGTCATGCCAGTTGGTTTTTTTTCCTGCTTGGGGGAGCATTATGTTCTGCATCATCAAGTGGCTTCATGCAACCCAATGTATGCCAGCCACTCTTCATGTAGTTGTGATCACAGCATGCTCTATTCAAGAAATACCTGTGATTCTGCTAAATAGCCAAAGAAGTATGGGAAGCTGACCTTGTGATAGAATCTGAGCCAATCCAATATTGTTGGCATATGAATGGCCTTCATCTGCCCTTTGCAGGTGATAGACATGGAAACCTTTCATGGGATTTCTTGGTTGTCTTCTTGTTTTGGGTAAGGGACTGGTGTGCTATTTTATCTCCATGTCAGTCATCAGGGAAGAAGGAGGAAGTTGAAAATCTTGGAGACATGGAGTCCAAATCATATGGCATCAAAACAGATCCTCAAACTCCCATCTATACAAATCCAAAACTAATCCTAAGTAATCCCATCAACTCCTCCCACCCCAAGATTATACCACTCACCTACAAACGAGGGTCAATTCACTGTGATCAATTATGAGCCAAATCATTAAAATGTTGTTCTTCATTTAATTATTTATCCTGCATATCTCTTGGTAATTGACAGATCTGATCACCAACGGTCATCCAGTTTTAAGAAAGATGTTAATAAACTGGAAAGAGTGCATAAGAGATGGACCAAGATGTTTCTAGAGCTGCGGGCATGAGTAATATAGAGAGGCTGGATAAGCTAGGTCTTTATTATTTGGAGCTTAGAAGACTGAGGGGCAGCATAATAGAGATATATAAAATAATGAAAGGTGTGGATAAACTAAATTCTCATGGTCTTTATCCTGGACATACAATTATATAACAACCAGGTGTAGGCTTAAGGTGAAAGAAAGAGAGTTTTAAAAGTAGAGTCCATGAACTACAACAAACTTCCAGAGGAAGCACTGAAGTGGCACAATTATGAATTTCAAAAGATTTTAGGAAAGATATATATTAATAAGTAGGGTTTAGAAGAATGTAGTCAGATGGGACTAGATCAGAAAGCCAACTCAAAAAGTTGGCTAGACAGAATGTCAGCACAGATGAGTTGGGTCGAGGGGCTTGTTCAATACTGATTGACTCCAGGATTCTGAACCGATGATATGTGCACATTATGTTTAGGAAATTTACTTCTACCCACAAAACCTAGACTGAGGTAGACACTCATTTTTACACCAACCCATTCAGCGGTCTCAGTGTATAAAGGAACCTCCAGCATTGCTGAAAAGCTGTGTTCATTCAACAATGCTAATTCTTGAAAAATCTGACCCCCTGCATGGCCAAAGAATCACATGGTGGCCATCTAGACAATTAGCAAATAACTCCACTAATCAAGCCATTGTTTGTCCAAAGTCAAATCCCTACAGTTACTATTGAGACTGCTGGTAGGTGGATCAGACAGTTTTGTTTGAAAGTAAGCAAATGTCTAGACTAAGTGAGGGAAATATATCAGTAAATGGGATCAATAGGATTTATGAGAGCTGCCATAAACTTGACAGACATAAATCTGACAGTCTGCCATGCTGCAGATTAGACATTAGTTAGAAGGTGCTCTGTTGGTTACTAGAAGAACAAGAGAATTATTTCTGTTCACAGAGAAAGAATGAGTAAATTAATTAAGTAAGAAACAAAATCAGAATTGTGAATGACAGACAAAGATACCTGCAATGGTTCCTCCTTTTTGAGAAATGCTTTGAATATGTGACCCAGGAAGTTATTCCATAGGAGAAAGTTTCTATAAAATAGAACAGTACTGCACAATATGAACTCTTCGTCCATTTAGTTGTGCCGGCCTATATAAGTCTACTCCACATCAACCTAACCTTTCCCTCCCTTAGAGTCCATACTCTCCATTTTTCTTACATCCATATGCTTTTCTAAGAAATGTTTAAATGTTCCTATTGTACCAGTCTCCACCACAACACCTGGCACTCCATCACTCCAGACACCCACCACTATGCATAAAAATCTACATCTGACATCTCCTCTGACCTTAGACAGATGTCCTCTGGTAATCCAACCCAACCCAAGCTTTGAATAAAGGATGATATCGGGTGAAAGGATGATTATGGAAATTGGACTGGCCAGATCAACACATTGTCATTCAAAAACTAAGATCCTTGCCATGTGCTCCTGTTGCTTCCCATCCATTTACTGCAATCACGTAATCCTTAGAATCCAAGATGGTATTATTGTTATTGAGATCTGTACCTTAGATAGGCTTCTAGTAATTTGAGGAGTGAATGGATTGTCAGTGTCCACTGCACCCAAAGATGAAATAGGGTTCTAGTTAGAATCTATCCAAACATTTGGGATATTTGCCCCTTTAAAATATTACCATCGGCAAGATAAAATTTCAAAATGTAGAATCCTGTCATCTTGCTCTTTTTTTTCTTCTGAAGCAGTCCTTCAAGCCTCAGGATAATTTAATTCTTATCCTGCTTTGGGGGTTCTGATGTAGCTCTTGAGGATAATGTGGAATTACCAGACCTTCCTACAGACAGAATGGGATATGTGGTGGAATATTTTGTAACATTGTGTGCTCCTACTGAAGCACACATGGGGCTTTAATTTGCCCTTAGGTAATAGTTCTCAATACCATCCCAGAATCTTGTTCTTGGCTTTGACTGATCATGGACCAGAAGTTCCTAGGATTCAGTCGAGACATTGTATATTTCATGGAGCTTTAGAGCACATTCTTATATATTTCTCTTCATTCATCTAATATCCTTTTCCCATGACAGAGTTGAGAATGGATTGTCTGTTTTAGGATTCTGGTGTTGAGCACATCAACCACATGGCCTGCCCAACATTATAAACCAAATGTAATTTGGCCTCAGGGCTATTGAACTGGGAGCAATACACAAACATTGGTTCACTGATCCGTTGGAACATTTAGAGCATTTTTGCCAAAACTCCAAGGTCGTATTGTTACAGTGACTTGAGACGCTTACTCTGGATACTCCTGGTCTCAGGAGCATATCGGAGGATAAGGATAGGGCTGTGGCAGTGACATGCCTACAATGAGCACCCTATGGCAATGGATGGTGGTGTAGACTTAAACCAAATTTGTTGATATACAATTTCCCACCAAGGGGCTGAATTCAACCTGGTCCTGCATTGAGTTGTGAGCAATATCCTTTTCAGTATAAGTCTCAGAGGAGGTATTTTGTTTGAGAACTATAAAATATTGAGCATTATTTTATTAGATTTTACCTGTTATTTTTTTTTGTTTGTAAGGGTCAAGAACCATGGGACATAATCTTAAAATTGGAGCTGGGCCAATCAGGAGAAAAATCAGAAAGCAATTTTACCTAAATGTGGCTTGGGATGGTCGGTCAATTGCAGCTCTCGAGTGGTGGATAAATGGAGCTGAAGCATAGGTCAGCCAGGGTCTAATTGAAAAGAAATGTAAGCCACTGAGGTTGAATTGTTTACTACTGTTCCGTTGTCCCTTTGTTCACTCCTCTGGTAGCAGACAGCCAATATCAATCAAGTGCAGAATTAATTGATTTCTCTTCCCTAAGCATAGGATCTTCAATATATTCAGGCAAATTAACTATGTTCTGCCAACAAACTCCTTTTGCTCAACTGACATTTGTTATGAGAGTTTCAAATCCACAGAAATATACAGCTCATGAGGCTATTTGTCTCTTCACAAACTACCCCTAAAAGTTGTGCACTTCAACTGCTTTTGGAAAGTTAACTTCGACTTTCATTAAAAGGTGAATATCAGTAATATTTCCTGCGGTAGAGCCTTGCAAGCAGCAGCAACTCTCCTAATGCAGCAAATTTATCATCACTTCCTGAGGTCATGAAGGATATTGTGTAAATCCAACATTTTATTTCTTTAAGCAACAACTTTAAGTTGATGCTTACTCATCTTTGACATGCCAGTCGGGAGAAATAAGAGGAACCACAATGTTTGTGGAAATAGTTAAAGGAAAGTGATCAGTAATGGTCCGATCTTTGATAAATATAGTGACATTATGATCCATTTCACTGAAGTTGCACTGGAAAAACAGATTTGAATTATTTTCCAATTTCCACTAAACTTTGGTATGGCATAATACAGAAATGAATGTTGTAACATATACCCCACTTACTTACATGGAAATAAATGAAAAACATTAATCTCTAAATAAGACATGGATTAATGAATGTGATATGATGACAGGTGCTTTGGGCATCCTCACATTATATCATATTGATTTATCTGTGTCACTTCAAATTACTTTGTAAGCTTCAGCTCGCCAGATGTTAGATACTAAGCAGATACTTTGAAGCAAATTCTGAATCATTTCAACATTTTGGGCACAAATAAATCAATATTTTAGTTTTAACAAACAGAATCATTTCTGAGATTATACATATTTTTCATTTAACTTCCTCTAGTAAATCATAACAGCAGAAAGCAATTATGTCATTTCCAAAGGCTGATGAGTCAGATAAAGAAAAATTGTATTTCATTGCACCCGCGCGCACGCGTGTGTATACGCTCATGTGTTTGTGGGCGTAATTGTGCAAGATCATGGTGATGTTGCGGAAACAAACTATAAAACCCATCACAGCTTCTCACTAAAGATTATAAGGCATTAATAGCTTCATCATTTTTTGAAGGATTATGCTGAAATATTGGAATGTGCATACACAGATATATAGGAAATATACAGTATGGACAAACACACACACAACACATATGTATATACAGGAAAAACAGCAGGTCAAACAGCAAACTTTACATAATAAAGATAAAGATACATAACCAACATTTCTGACTTGAGCCCTTCATCAAGGTATCAGCAAAATGTAGGCAAGCACCTGAATAAAAGGGTGGAGAACAGGGTGAAGAGCACAGACCCACAGACAAGATGTGGATAAGAGGAGAGCACAAGAGAAAACAGGGGAAGGGAAAATAGCTCTGATAATGGAAAGGGAAGGGGGTGGAGTGCTGGAGGGAAGGAGACTGAGGAATGGGGAAGAGGGGGTAAATGGGGAGTGGTCCAACAGATGTCAGAGAAGTGGATGTTAATGCCATCCAGCTGGAGAGTGCCCAGATCTGGTGAGTTTCTCCAGCATTGTGAATTTCCTCAATTATCTTTTATTTATTCAGCTAATCAAATAACCACAGAGAGGTAACAAAGAACTGTAAATTATACAGCAGAAAAGAGGATGCAGGACAAAATCAATTACACCAAAATGGAATTTGCTCTCACAATTACATAAGTATCTTAAATATCGACAAGAAGAAGCTAAATGAGCACATCACGGAGAAAAGTATTGAAGCATGAAATAATGTTAGGTGAAATGGAGCAAGAGAAAATTATAAACCTTGATATATACAAATGGCCTAGATTGCAAACTATTATGCTCTATTTTCGCTGTAATTCTGCATTGAACTTACGTAAAATAAAATTGCTTCAGAATAGGACTTCCTTTTCCATTCTTAGTAAGTGAATATTGCTGGCTTGGCATTCATTTATTATTAAATCATAAAAAGGTTAGAAGGCATTTCCCCACTGGAGATGTTCTGTTTTTTCAGAGGCCTTGTAGCACCTGCCACAGCAGCACAATCAAATAAATGCTCACTACTCGCAGTTCCTGGTGGAATGTCTTTAATCATGTGATCCACCCTCTTTACATCACTTCCGCTTCAGAAACCTGAAACCGGAAGTGATATCACGGCGCATCCCTGAAGCATCCAGACAAGTCTTTCTGTCCAAAGACTTTGGAGGGCAAACACCGTCTTCTCAGGTGAGTACACCATGGAGATTCGGCCCATCGCTGGCCGCAACTGAGCGGCCCATTATATCAGCCGCCCCCAGAATCCCCTTTAAGACGTGCACATGCAGTAGACTTGGGAGAGCAACCTCTGAGCCTTAGGGAAGGATACGGCATAAATAATGATAAGTCCAAGAGTGTGTGCTTTAAACAGCCCACTGTCAATAAGACTGTTCTCTTGCCAATGTTCAATGTGAACATTACGCTGTCACGCCACAAAACCTTGAAAGGTCCCTCATATTGCCTTCATAGTGGAATGCCTTGTTCTTGCCAATGGACAAATACATGCTCTGCTGAACGCAGGTCCTCTGAAATGTGGGATGGCAGATCTCCATGGCGTCTCACTGGAGGAGGGTTTCATGCAGCCACCCGGTCTCGAAGTCTCTGCAGAACATTAAACTCATCAAAATCTTCATCTGGTTGGTTGAAGTGCAGGTCACATGGAACAATTGGAGGGGCACCATAAACCATTTCCGCTGATGAAACAGGCAAATTTTCTTTCAACGCAGTCCTTATCCCCAGTAGCACCCAAGGTAAATGATCCATACAATTGAGGCCTATGAGTCTGGCTTTCAAGGTGGACTTAAGATGCCTGGGTGATAGGCAGTGGTATGATGTAATTGACTTCCACAGAAATCCTCCAAACCAGTCCATAAGGACATAAGGATGTCATAAAGTGGGCTCCATGATCTGACATGATGTGTGTGGGAACAACAAATCTCGCCACCCAGTGGTTGAGGAATGCCTGCGCATGGGTTTCAGAATCACTGGGGGGAAGAGGAATGGCTTCTGGCCATCACATAAGATGGTCGACCACAGTAAGCAGATGCTTCATGTCCCTGCTTATTGGTAGAGGACCAACAAGGTTGACGTGCACGTGATCGAACCGGGACTCCACGGGAGAAAAATTTTGCACCGGTGCCTTTGTATGTCTATGCATTTTGGACTGCTGACAGGCCACACAAGACCTGGCCCACAGTGTGACATCCTTTCTCAGCCCATGCCAAACAAATCTGGAGGACGTAAGGTGCACCTTGGCTCTAATGGAAGGATGGGAAAAGCCATGAATGGAGTCAAATAGACACCGTCACCAGGATATTGGGATAATGGGGTGAGGTAGACTGGAGGAAGTGTCACACAATAACATGGAGCCCTGAGGGTGTGGCTGAAAATCTATCACCTTCAACCCTGTGATTGTGTCCGGTAAATTCCGCACATCCTGATCTGCCAAATGGTCTACAGCCAATTTTGCCACATCAAAGCCAACACTAAGTGTCCAGATGGAGGGTTTGGACAATGCATCAGCCACAAAGTTTGTCTTCCCCTCCAAGTGCCAGACATCCATGACGAATTATGAGATAAAAGATGACTGCTGCTGTTATCTGGTGGTCAGAAATCTTCTTGAAGGCAAATTTCAGAGGCCTATGGTCTGTATAGGCCATAAATGGCCTGCCCTCCAGCATGCAATCATAAATGCCTCACCTTTAGATAAAGGGCCAACAGTTTCCGATCAAATACACTATATTTGAGTTGCGGCAGCCTGAGGTGCTTGCTAAAAAATGCTAGAGGGAGCCAATGACCTTGAATGAACTGTCCAACACAGCACCGATCACCCTATCAGAGACATCCACAATGAACGGCAACGGGGCTGAAATATTAGAATATGACAGCAAAGCAGCATCTACGAATGCTGCTTTGGCTGCTTTAAATGCAGAGTCAACTTCTGGGGTCCTGCCCTGAGCAATGCAAACAGAGGGCACAACATGTAAGCAGAAGCCAGACATCACCATACCCAGAGATTTCTGAAGCCCTTTAGCCATGACTGGTCTGAGGAAGCGCTAGTTGGCATCGTCCTTCTGCCGAAGAGGCTTTGCCCCCCAGGTATTATATGATGTCCCAGGAAATCAATGACGGTGAGGCTGAATTGACACTTAATGTGGTTCACCGTGAGGCCATATTTCTTCAAACATAGAAATAGATGTGACAAATGGAGTTTGTGCAACTGAACATCTGGGCTAGCAATGAGCATATTACCAAGATAAGCACTAAGTCCATGTCTTTGCCAAAGACATCCATCAGTTTGGGCTGCGTTTTTGAAGCCAAGGGGAATGCGCAAAAACTCAAATAGGCCAAACGATGTGATTATATCCGTTTTTGGAACATCCACTGGATGCATTAGAATCTGGTGATATCCTTTCACCAGATCCACCGTAGAGAAAATGTGACAGCCATGAAGACGAGCAGCAAAGTCCTGTATGTGTGGGACAGGGTATCTGTCTAGAACCATAACATTATTCAAGCATCAGTAATTACCATTTGGACGCAAACCACCCAGTTGCTTCAGGATCATATGCAAAGGCGATGCCCAAAGGTTCTTTGAACATCGGATGATTTCCATTTCTTCCATAGCTTTAAACTCCATTTTAGCTTGAAGATATTTGTTAGGTGGGAGTCTCCTTGCCCTGGCATGAACAGGTGGCCCCGCAGTTTCGATGTAATGTTCCACTCCATGGGCTGTCAAGGTGCCGCGAAAACTGGAGGCCAAAAGTGATGGGAACTTGTCCAATAGTGCAGTCTATTCATTCAAGTCCAGAGCTTGCACTCCAAGAGAGGCAAAGAAATGATTTCGGAACAACAGGGATACATCTGAAGTGTGGTGGCATGGATTAGCTGACTACATTTCACATCCACCAACAGCTCATGTGCTCTGAGGAAGTCCACTCCAAGGATGGCCTGACCCACCGTAGCAATCAAACAGTTCCAAAGGAAAGTCACGCCTTCCACACAGATGGTAACCTGGCACGTGATGCAAGTGCTGATGGACGTTCTGTTGGCCCCTTGCAATGGGGTCCCCTTGGGCCTTTGCATCTTCTCAAAGAATGAGGGGAGCATCAGGCTGAGCTCTGCACCTGTGTCAATCAGAAATTCTCTCTGGTCATGGCTGTTGCACAAGCACAGAAGGCCAGTTCAAGCGCCAGCCACCGAGGCCACTAATGACAGCTGGCCATGTCATTTCCCATCAGGTCCTCTGACCTATTGGCCGGGTAAGTACATGGAGGCACAAACCTTCGGGCATTTCTACCCCAGCAGCAGTGATAGAAACACCAGTCTCTTCTTTTATCAAGACAGTTGGTCCTCTTTGGTTACGCTGCTGCAGCAGGAGGTGCACACGGTTGTGGAAGTGCCCAGGGTACTGGAACAGTACCTGCCATATATATCAGCTGCATATGCATTGCACTCTGCTTGGGCATGACATACAGCCTATCAGCCACTTGGGTGACTACGATGGGTCACTAAAGTCCATTTTGGCAATGGCAGAGGAGACATGTACTGGGAGTTTGGACAGAAACAGTGTCTCAAATTGAAAACAGTCAGTGTGGCCATTAGCAAATGCAATTATTTCCATTATAAGGTCCGAGGCCTCCTGTCACCAAACCTCTGCATATTCAGGACCCAAATACCACACTCATGCTTGCTGAGCTCCAGCATGTCTAGTAAAAATCGATAGAACTGCGTATATTTCCAGTCCGCTGGTAAGTTGTCAAGATACCGGCTCACCTTTACAGCCATAGTGGAATCCAGGGTGCCAACCACATGCCAGAATCTTGTATCTTCAGAGACAATGTCTTTCAGGTTAAATTGATCTTCAGCTAGCTGAAGCCAAGCCCTTGGCTGGTGTTCCCAAAAGGGTGGGAGGTTAACCCCCACAGCATTAATAGCAGCTGCAGTTGAAGCTGCATCCTGCATGGCTAACAAGTTGTTGAAAAGGTTTCAATGTCGTTGGAACCTGTCGGAGACACCTATGTGTGTCTGCCACAGCAGTGCTACCAAATAAATGCTCACCTCTCAAGAGTTCTCGGTAGAATGCCTTTAATCACGCAATCCGCCCTCTTTTACTTCACTTCCAGTTGAGAAGCCCAAAACTGGAAGCGACGTCACAGCACGTCCGTGAAACATCCCAAAAGCGCGTTTTTCTGCCCCAAGACTTTGGAGGGCCCACACCATCTTCTTAGGTGAGTAAACTGCGCGATTCGGCCCACACCGAGCTGTGACCGCTTGCCCCACTACAACCTCATAAATGACATTTTACCCTGTTCTACTTTCCTATATGAATCCTATATGACTTGACTGCCCTAATGTCTAACTCACCCTCTCAGTGAAGAAATATCTTCTCATCTCCAGCTTGACTGGATGACCCCTTGTTTTGAAACAGTGTTCCCTAATTCTAGACATCCCAGCCAAGGGAAACATCCATTCTGCATTTACCCTTTCAAGCTCCTTAAAAAAAAATCCTACAAGATGGTCACTCATCCTTCCATATTCCAAAGGCAATGAAGCACTTTCATATTGAGATATACAAAATCATGATGAGTATCGATTTGGTGAATCATAACAGTCTTTACACAGGGTAGGAGAGCCCTTAATGAGGGGGTGGGACCTCAGAGACACACAGAGGATGGTGGCTGCCAAAGAAAGTGATGGTTGAAGGTGCAACTACAACATTTAAGAGGCATTTGGATAGATACATGGATAGGAACAGGTTAGAGGAATAATAGCCAAGCACAGGCAATTGGGACTAGTTCAGAAGAGCATCTTGATTGTCATGGATGTGTTAGGGTGAAGATCCTGTTTTCAGGTTGTATAGCTGTATGCCTATGAATCATCAATTATGATTAGTGTTCCCCAAAGATTCATTAAAAAAAAACAGGTTATCAATGAATCTTTTTCTTATTGCATAACATTAAATCTAAAAAAGTTTGTTTGCTTGATTCCTCATTACACAGATTTAGAAAACCATCTAAAATGCACTTGATGGTTTATCCTCCACACTGTTACAGTGACTGTTTAACCAGTTACATGTTGATTGAAAATTTCCATAAATATTTGATTATTACATTCACCTCTAATTTCTCAATATCAACGGTTGTCATTATATTTGGGGAGTCTATATGCAACTCCCATTTTGCTTCTTGCTGTTTCTTATTTTCATATAAAATGATTATACTTCCCAATTACTTGATCCTCCTCTTCCTGCATTCATTCCATTCTTTAAAATCAAGGCTAACCATCATCATTTTTCTCTGAAAATAGAATATCTGGAATAGTTAATTATTAACCTTTATCATTTTGCAATGATGCTTCTATAATTCCTGATAGTTCATACCCTATTCCTCTTTTCATTATCCTATTCCTTCGTTATCTCCATATAGCTAAAGGGACCAAGGGGTACAGAGGAAAAACAGGAATATTATAAGACATAAATATTTTGGCTGGTGGTCAATAAAATACCCAATGGCCTACTCTTGCATTTGTATTTTATCTTGTTATAACCATTTATTTCTATTGATGCCAATGAATTCATTTGGTAATACTATTCACTGCAAGAAGCCTGTGATAGACATCTATAGTCTTCTAAGCATTTGTGTATCATTGAATATGTTTTTTTTAGGAATCTACAGAGGATGGTTATTTATCAACCACATCACTGTGGGACTGCATTCTTTGGCTTGGCTTCGCGGATGAAGATTTATGGAGGGGTAATGTCCATGTCAGCTGCAGGCTTGTTTGTGGCTGACAAGTCCGATGCGGGACAGGCAGACACGGTTGCAGCGGTTGCAAGGGAAAATTGGTTGGTTGGGGTTGGGTGTTGGGTTTTTCCTCCTTTGTCTTTTGTCAGTGAGGTGGGCTCTGCGGTTTTCCTCAAAGGAGGTTGCTGCCCGCCAAACTGTGAGGTGCCAAGATGCACGGTTTGAGGCGATATCAGCCCACTGGCGGTGGTCAATGTGGCAGGCAGCCCTTGTACCTCTTCTTTGGTGCACCTCTGTCACGGTGGCCAGTGGAGAGCTATTCACTCCTTCAGGAAAGGACATTATTAATCCAGATATATTTTGACACAGTCTGATGGCTTCATGTTCTCTGTTATTGACACCAACTTTTAAAACATCCAAGTTTATTTCTAGTTAGTTTGAAGTTTTCAAGTTGTCATTGTGGGATTTGGACAAGTATGTACAGAAATATAACCTCCACAATGAACTACCCAGACTCAAAATAGATAATATAAAATTACTTGACTTGGTGGTAACACAATTAATTTTATATTAATATTTCTCATCACTTTTGACTAATGACTTCCACAAGATATCAATTGCAAATACGCACTGAATTATAAATTGACTGACCAGATGATGCCTTCTAACGCTATGCAAATTCTCAGCATTTTCAACTTGCCAAAGTTTGCATGCGCACACACACACACACACGCACGCACGCACGGACGCACGCACGCACGCACGCACGCACGCACGCACACACACACACACACACACACACACACACACACACACACACAGATCAATACAATCTTAGTGTAGTCAACAAACATGATGGTTTGCTACAAAAGATGGTGTTTATCCTGCTTAATGGTCATTAATATTAATTGACTATAGCCCAGCATTAAACATCATCATACCAGCAAAACTAATGATCAGACTAAGGGATCTGAGATTTTGTTCATCCCTATGTAACTGAATCCTCGATTTCCTCATCAGCAGAACTGAATCAGTGTGTAAAGTCATTATATATTTGTATCATCATATCATTATCATCGTATTGTCATATCATTATATCATCATATCATCATATCATTATATTAATGTATCATTATTTCATTATATCATCGATTCATCATATCATTATATCATCATATCAACATATAATCATTTCAATATATATCATATCATTATATCATTGTATCATCATATCATTATAAAATCAATTAATCATATCATTATATCATCATGACATTGTATAATCACATCATCATATCATTATATCATCATATCATCATATCATTATATAATTGTATCATCATATCATTATCATCATATAATCATATCATTGTATCATCATATCATTATATCATCATATCATTATATGATCATATCATCAATTCATCATATCATCATATTTTATATCATCATATCATTATATAATTGTATCATCATATCATCATATCATTATATAATCGTATCATCATATCATCATATCATTATATCATTATATCATATTATTATATCATCATATCATCATATCATTATATCATCATATCATCATATCATTGTATCATCATTTCATTATATCATCATATCATCAGATCATTATAACATTGTATCATCATATCATCATATCATTATATCATCGTATCATCATATCATTATATCATTATACCATCATATCATCATATCATTATATCATCGTATCATCATATGATTACATCATTGTATCATTATCATTATATCATCATATCATCATATCATTATATCATCATATCATCATATCATTATATCATACTTTCATCATATCATTATATCAACATATAATCATAGCAATATATCATCATATCATTATATCATTCTATAATCATATAATTATATCATCATATCATAATATCATCATATAATTATATCATTGTATCATCATATCATTATATCATTATATCACCATATCATTGTATCAACATATCATAATATCATCATACCATCTTATAATTATATCATTATATCATCATATCATTATATAATTATATCATCATATCATTATATCATCATATCATTATATCATCGTATCATCATATCATTATATCATTATATCATTGTATCATCATTTCATTATATCATCGTATCATCATATGATTATATCATTGTATCATTATCATTACATCATATCGTCATATAACTATATCATCATATCATCATATGATTATATCATCATATCATTATATCATTGTATCTTCATATCATTATATCATTATATCATCATATCATTGTATCATCATTTCATAATATCATCATATGATCATATCATTATATCATCGTATCATCAGATCATTATATCATCATATAATTATATCATATCATTATATCATCATATCATTATATCATATCATCATATCATTATATCATATCATTATATCATCATACCATCTTATAATTATATCATTATATCATTATATAATTATATCATCATATCATTATATCATATCATCATATCTTTATATCATTATATCATCATATTATTGTATCATCATTTCATCATATAATTATATCATTATATCACCATATCATTGTATCGACATATCAATATATCATTGTATCATCATATCAATATATCATCGATTCATCATATCATTATATCATCATATCAATGTATAATCATATCAATATATCATCATATCATCATATCATTATATCATTATATCATATTATTATATCATCATATCATCATATCATTATATCATCATATCATCATATCATTGTATCATCATTTCATTATATCATCATATCATCAGATCATTATATCAATGTATCATCATATCATCATATCATTATATCATCGTATCATCATATCATTATATCATTATACCATCATATCATTGTATCATCATTTCATTATATCATCATATCATCAGATCATTTCATAATCATATAATTATATCATATCATTATATCATCATATCATCACATCATTATATCATCGTATCATCATATGATTATATCATTGTATCATTATCATTACATCATCATATCGTCATATCACTATATCATCATATCATCATATCATTACAACATCATATCATCATATCATCATATCATTATATCATCATATTATTATATCACATATCATCATATCATTATGTCATCATATCATCATATCATTATATCATTGTATCATCATATCATTATATCATTGTATCATCATATCATTATAGCATCATATCATCAGATCATTATATCATCATATAATTACATCATATCATTATATCATCATAGCACCATATCATCATATCATTATTTCATCATATCATCATATCATTATATCATATCATTATATCATTATTTTTTTCTTTGGCTTGGCTTCGCGGACGAAGATTTGTGGAGGGGGTAAAAGTCCACGTCAGCTGCAGGCTCGTTTGTGGCTGACAAGTCCGATGTGGGACAGGCAGACACGGTTGCAGCGGCTGCAGGGGAAAATCGGTTGGTTGGGGTTGGTGTTGGGTTTTTCCTCCTTTGCCTTTTGTCAGTGAGGTGGGCTCTGCGGTCTTCTTCAAAGGAGGTTGCTGCCCGCCAAACTGTGAGGCGCCAAGATGCACAGTTTGAGGCGATATCAGCCCACTGGCGCTGGTCAATGTGGCAGGCACCAAGAGATTTCTTTAGGCAGTCCTTGTACCTTTTCTTTGGTGCACCTCTGTCACGGTGGCCAGTATCATTATATCATCATATCATTATATCATCGATTCATCATATCATTATATCATCATATCTACGTATAATCATATCAATATATCATCATATCATTATATCATCAATTCATCATATAATTATATCATCATATGATTGAATAATCATATTATCATATTATATCATCATATAATCATATCATTATATAATTGTATCATCATATCATTATCATCGTATCATTATATCATTGCAACATCATAACATCATATCATTGTATCATCGTATCATCAAAGCATTGTTTCATCATATTATATCATCATATCATTATATAATTGTATCATCATATCATTATATCATCATATCATTATATCATTGTTTCATCATATCATGATATCATTATTTCATCATATCATATCATCATATCATTATATCATCGTATCATCATATCATTATATATTTGTATCATCATATCATTATCATCGTATTGTCATATCATTATATCATCATATCATC
Organism: Narcine bancroftii; assembly: GCF_036971445.1. Classification (NCBI taxonomy): domain Eukaryota; kingdom Metazoa; phylum Chordata; class Chondrichthyes; order Torpediniformes; family Narcinidae; genus Narcine; species Narcine bancroftii. The sequence goes on along the minus strand of NC_091471.1, from coordinate 118,199,296 downwards.
ATATCATTATATTAATGTATCATTATTTCATTATATCATCGATTCATCATATCATTATATCATCATATCAACATATAATCATTTCAATATATATCATATCATTATATCATTGTATCATCATACCATTATAAAATCAATTAATCATATCATTATATCATCATGACATTGTATAATCACATCATCATATCATTATATCATCATATCATCATATCATTATATAATTGTATCATCATATCATTATCATCATATAATCATAGCATTATATCATCATATGATCATATCATTATATCATCGTATCATCAGATCATCATATTTTATATCATCATATCATTATATAATTGTATCATCATATCATTATATAATGTATCATCATATAATTATCATCATATCATTATATCATCATATCATTATATTATATCATCATATCATATCATCATATTATGATATCATCATATCATCATATCATTATATCATTGTATCATCATATCATTATATAATGTATCATCATATAATTATCATCATATCATCATATCATTATATAATCGTATCATCATATAATTATCATCATATCATTATATCATCATATCATTATATTATATCATCATATCATATCATCATATTATGATATCATCGTATCATCATATCATTATATCATTGTATCATCATATCATCATATCATTGTATCATCATATCATTATTAGGGCCTGCATTTTTACTCCATCCCTTATTAACTTCATGAAGTTCATATTAACTGCCTTTTGAACTGCTGCAAACATGAGTTACAAAAGACTGTCTCTCAGTGGTGTCTGAGTGGACGTTCCAAGATTTAAATGGTCTAATGGTCACTTTCAAATTCACATAGACTCATTTGATCTGAAATAGCAGAGATCACATAATTACTTGATGATTTTCTGTTTATTTTTAATTTTTATTTCTTTAGACATAACAGCACGGTAACAGGCATTTTGGCTGACGAGTCAGTGCTGCTCAATTTACATCTAATTAACCTATATCTCTGGTACATTTTGAATGGTGAGAGGAAACCAGAGCCTCAGAGGAAAACCTATGCAGACACGGGGAGAACATAAAAAACTCCTTATACACAGCGCGAGATTTTAACTCCAGTCTCACTCGCTGGTGTTGAGCTAACTGCTACACCAACGCCCTGCTGTAAATTATTACAGTGCAGTTTGTAGAATGTGTATGTTGCAGATAATATCTGCTGGAGATGAAGGAATTCAATGTTTACTATATTGGAAGGGTAAATGGCTTGTTTGGTCTGGTTTCCTGAGTTTTGTTTGAGCTGCATTTATGGAAGCAAGTGGGGAATATTACATTACACTCTTTACTTGCAGAAGAAAAGGCTTCAGGGAGTTAGGAAGTGAGTTAGTTGAAATGGAGAACTAACTTCCAAATGGTTATGTAATGACAATAATTATGTGGTTGGTACAGTTTGTTCAGATGAATTGTGAACCTTTGAATATTGATTGATGATGAAGGATCAGCTAATGGTAAAACAGGGTTCAGCAAATAAAAAAATCTGGAGATGCACGGGTCAAGTATAATTTACAAATGCTCTGGAGAAACTCAACAGATAATGCAGCATCCTTAGGAAATGAAAGGTAACCAATATGACTCTTTGCAAGCAGCTCTGGTGGGAATAATCAAATGTTCCTGCTCAAAACTTTTAAAAATCAAACACAAAACCAGAAACATAAAATCTGTTCATATAGATGTCCTAAGATCGCTGGCAGACTTCGAAATTCGCTGTCTCTGTCAGGCCACGGGACCTTTAAACAGCCGGCCCTCAGGCAAATACCACAAAAACAACACCATGGGAGTTTTAAACAGCCAGCAATCGGTCCATTTAAACATTGAGGGAGTTGCAAACAGCAGACACTCACATATTAAAACATCATGGGTGTTTAAAAGGGACAGTACAAGTACCATTTAAACACTGCAGGAACTACCAGCAGCAGACTTATGGGCCAGGTAAAGAAGATCTGACCACATGGACACAGAAGGGGGCTAAAGGTCAAGCTGAGATGCTGGGACCTGAGGCTTCTGCTCCCCACCATCCTCCTGGCCAACGTACAATCCTTGGAGAACAACTTGATAAACTCCAAGCCAGACTTCAACATCGGCGATGTGCTTTTCAGAAACATCGCTAAACGCGGACATTTCCGACATGACACTGTTGCCCAATGACTACACCACACATCACGTTGATCGAATACTGGTGTCTGGTAAAACCAGGGGAGGTGGCGTTTGTGTTATCATCAATTCATCGTGGTGCACAGACGTGACAGTTATGTCACAGTCCTGCTCCCCTGACCTGGAATATCTGGTGATCAATTGTCACCCATTCTTCCTGCCAAAGGTGTTCACTGCCATCATCCTGGTTGCAGTCTACATACCACCCCAGGCTAACATCAGGCTGGCACTGGAGGGACTAAGCAAAGTGATAAACAGTCATAAATGGTTGCCGACTTCAGGAGGGCCTAGGGGGCCCACGCTCCACTGACCATTGAGGTCATCAAGAATATCAATTTACTTCGAGTGCACTTGGCAGAGAATCTCACCTGATCCCTTAAAACCAGCTTCGCAGTCAAAAGAGCCCAGCAGTACCTCTACGTCCTGTGAAGTCTGAGGAAAGTTCATCTTCCACAGTCCATCCACACTACATTCTACAGAGGATGCATTAAGAGCATCCTGTGCAACTGCATCTCCATCTGGTTTGGAAGATCTACCTCCTCAGACCAAATGACCCTACAGAGGATGGTGGAATCTGTGGAAATGATCACTGGAGGTTCTATCCCTTCCATGAAGGACATCTACAACACTCAATGCAGGCGAAAGGCAATAAACACTGTGAAGGACTCCACACACCCCTCACATAAACCGTGATCCCTCTGCCATCTGGTAGGATGGACCGTAGCACTCTGGTCCTTACATCCAGATTTGTCAACAGGTTTTTTTTTCTCCCAAGTCATCAGGCTCCTGAATTTCCTGAATATATGTGCTTAGTGTACCATGGACCTTTACTGTATATGTCTCAATATTTTAAAGTGTTTAACCTATAATTATGTAAATATGCTCTGTGGTCCTGTAGAAATGTTATCTTGTCCTTACCATGCGAACATGGTATGAATGATAAATAAAGTGACATGACTTGACTACCAATTAGTGGTAATCTGTCATGCCCACAGGAAAAAGAACACTCAGGGTTGTATGTGATGTTATGTATGTACTCTGACAATAAATCTGAAATCTATCCTTTTGTACCCTGCGACAAGCTTCAACACTTTCCATAACATAATTTCTAAAAATCACAGAGATCAGGCATCCCTGTGAACTCCACTAGTCACTGACCTCCAGGAAGAATACTTTCTGTCCACGACTACTCTCTGCTTTCTACAGAAAAGTCAATTCTGTATCTACACAGTCAAAGTTCCATGGATCCCCATGCCTCATGATTTTCTGAATGAGTCTCTCATGAGGGTCCTTGTCTAATGGCTTACTAAAATCCATATACTCCATTGCTTCATCAACAGGAAGACTTTGATTCCATGCCCAAAGAAAAAAAAGTGATAAAGGCTATCTAATTATACATGCCAAATGCAGATCAATCAACCCAACATGTGTAAAAGGGAAAAACTTTAAAATATTTAAAAAATCACTCCAGGGCTGACTTCAGTCCCAATGTTTTTTTTTCATCTAGGTCATCAAAATTTATCTCATCATGAATTGCCTTTGGTTTGATTTTTAATGGGAGTTCTCTGCTGGATAACATCTAGAGGAGAAAAAAAGAACCAGCTTGCACTTTGCTTTGCATAAGCTGCTTGCTTTTTTAATTATGAGATTTAAATTTGGAAAAAGGACTTGTAGCATCCCTCAAAGATTTCTTCTGGTTACAGAAGATTGAAAGAATTCTGCAGAGGTTTGCCTCTGTTCAGAAAATTGAGAATGGATCTAACAAGAATTCTGATGTTCTTTTCCAGCTTACTTATTCCTTCACATTTAAACACTTCGCAGGGCAACAGAAAAAAATGTTCTTCCCTACTATTCAGACAGAAATCCTGGTTCAAACAATTGTCAAAAATAGAATCTGCCCTGAATTCCATTTCTAAAATGATGCTATGCTCCCTGCATCACATGATCTTATGACCAAAATTGTATTATTCACAATTATCAAGCAAGAAAACATTATCCAGGTACAGGCCATCTTCAATACCATTTGCACTTCAACATGATAAAAGAGGGAGCAGAGTTCTTAAAATTATTAAATTCAATGTTTCTTTCTTGGTGACCGAAAATAAAATCTGACGCACCATATTGTTCCTCAATTAGGAAGGGTCATACATTCAATTTAAACATGTGGGATTGTGTTGCAGGTGTGCAACAGATTCATTGAGAAACACATCTATCATGTCACTCAGGTTATGATTTGGTTCTTTGTCAGTACAGTTTTGTAGAAATAGATTTATCAAATACTTGTTCAGCTAAAGCTGGAGCACTCAGATTTGAAAGATGTTGTCAATTTGAAAATTAGTCTGCAGCAAACTATTGTGACTGATAACTATTGAACAGGAGGCTTCCTGGCTACTAAATGCAAGGGAGGCCATCGGTGAAAGAATACACCATCCATCTCTGCAATATCAAACATCTTTTTTTGGATCTACTGTTGGCAATAAATGGGACCATGGTTGCTCATTACAGATATAAATATCCCTGCGGTTTTCAGAAGCACATCTGTTGTGGCTCCTGGAATGAACAAAGGATGTTTCTGGAAATACCTTCAAAATTCTACCTGGACTTGAGAGAAACGTGAGTGTTTGTAATAGATGGGAATATGTAAAAGAAACCTCCATTAACTTTGGTTTGCTCTGATTGCTTTTCGAATGCAGGCAAGTGGGACTAGTGTGGGAAGAACCTTTTGGTCAGTATAGGCAAGTTGACCAAAGGGTTTGTTTCTCTGATGTATGACTTTCTGACTCAGAAATGGGGTTCAGGAAGGTCAGGATAAGAGTTGGGGTTCTCTCCTGTCAGTACTCTTTGACCGGAGTTGTTACTCCATGAAGGGAAAAAAGAACATTTCTAACATTATCTGAAGTATTGGCTACTTCTGCAGGGAAAATAAAATCTATCTAAAATATAAGAATTGTCTTAACAGTCTTACTTTGCATTTAATGAACATGAAAAAGGAAGAGAAGTAACCAGTTATATCAAAGAGAGTAGGGTCTCTGTAACCTTCAATTCACCACTGACAAAATAGTTCCACGACTAGATTTAAACTGTGATACCTTTTCTGAAAGAATTTCATTAATTTATCCACCTTTTTTCTGCATTTATTCACAGGATGTCAAAATCATCAGGAAAATCAACATTTATTAGCAGGTATTAAAACTGATAATGTCATCAAATGTTATCCCATTTGGCAGAATTGAGATTTCCAGTTCTTCAAAATGTTTTTTTCTCACCAACTTATTTATACCTTAGTGAAAGGTACTAAGTTGTTTATCCTGATGGCAGTTAATTCAAAGAAATTGAAGATGTACTCCCATGCCAGGTGATGTATTCCCTTATATTCAGTTTGGACACTATTTTAGGAACTTATACAGCAGGCATGTTGAAAATAAACAGAGGAAATACACCTACGTTCCCTTCTGCTTAAATGAAAAGATAATATTTAATAGAAGACCAATTGTTATACATTTTCTGGGGCATTATTGTGTACATCAAAAGCAACAATATTGGTGCAAAAATATACAAACTGCTGGAATAACATTTTAAACAACATTTATGAAGGGAAAGAGACAGCTAATACTTCACAGCAGGATTGAAGTGTGAAGAGGAGACAACCAGTACAGAGATATGGGGAGACATAAAGGAAGCAGGAGCTGGAAAGTGATAGGGAAATCCCAGTGAGGAAGGGTTGGTTGGAAGATGAAGCCAGGTGAGGGGAATGGAGCTTTTAAGGCGATATGAAGGAGAGGGCTTCATATAACTCGCCACTACTAGGTTTTTCACCTCTCATTCTAATCTATCGAGGCCATCTCACATTCACATTCTACTTTATAATCACTCTCCAGAAACCTGTAAACAATATTATTTTCTCTCTTCCCCATTGCTCCATCTGTAACAGCAAAAGAAATTCTCCATTTAGTCCCCTGCCCCTTGCCCAATTGTTCCCATCTGCTCATCATCCCTTACTTAGTGCATCTGTTATCTCTACCCTTTCCTTCCACACCTGACTCCATCTACTCATTAAACCCCTCCTCACTTGGATCCACCTATCATTTGCAAGTTCCTTCCTTAACCTCTACCTTTCACCACTTTTTGCTGGCTATCTTCCTTTCACTTTCACTCCTGGAGTATGATCTCGACCCAAAACATCAACTGTCTCTTTCCTTCCACAAACTCTGCCTGACCCTTTAAGTTCTTCCAGCAGTCCACCCATAAAAAAATATTTAAAAAAAATCTTCCATATTTTTGTTATAGTTAATTCATGAGCATATGTCTACTCTATCAAATGTCAGATACTCAACTTCTACATATGTCCTGTGGAAAGTATACTGACTAGTTCAATCACAGCATGGTTTGGGAATTTCAGTGCCTCGGAATGCAAAAGGCTACAAAGCAGAGCTAGGCTCATCATAGCTGACCTCCCATCCACTGAATATGTGAAGTGGTGCTTCAAGAAGGCAGCCAACATGATAAAGGTCCAGAAGCTTGAAGACCAGCATCTTTAGGTTCACAATCAGTTTCTTTCCAACAGCTATTAGGCTCTTGACTCCCCTGGTTACACTAATGAAGAACTGGTCTAACACCACTGCTACACGATTGCAAAGTCATCTGCTTTTGCACTAGGATAACTGTGAATATTTGTTATATATCTATTTTTGTATTTATTGCATTTTTAATTAAATTAAATATACTTTTGTAGTTGTTTTATAGCTTATTTTTTATGAAGTATCCATTCGGCTGTAGCAAGCAAGAATTTCAGTGCATATGTACATTGTAAATTGTACATGACGATAAACCATTGTCTTTATATGGCAGATTAACCATAATGTCATTGAATGTTAGCTCACTGAAACGCCGCTCGGAACCATAATGTCATTGAATGTTAGCTCACTGAAACGCCGCTCGGAACCTCAGGGGGAAGCTCTGGCACCTCATAGGACCACTCCGGGTACCTCAAGGGGCAGATCTGGGACTTTCTTTTCATCACTTTTGGTGAGACCCAGACCTAAAAAATGAGCTCTGCACCCCTGGGGTATATAAAGGTATTCCCATGAAACAAATACCGTATTAGATCTTATTTTCTTTAATTTGAGCTTACTGACAATCTATACTAGCTCATAATTCCCCAAAAAATTATTAAAATAACAATGAGAAATTGGATTTTAATTAAAAAAAAATGAAAATAAGTCAATCACCACTACTTACAGTCACCTTATCACATCTTTTGGCATCAAGCAATTGGCATTAAAAGCTTTTCATTATCTTTCAAGAGAATTCACTGTTTACTATGGAGACAAAGTAAGAACATTCATGGATTAATTTCTCAGTTCATCATTATTCCTAATTTCATTGGCATATTGATACCACTCCAGGTACCTCAAGGGGCCTTGAGAAAGATATTTCTGTCCCCTTTAATGTTCGAAAATACATGACCACTATAGAAAGTCAGCTCCACAAATCCTGTAATTGGTAATTTTATACCATGGTATTTGATTTCATTTGCATGGTGTTTTTTTTGGGTGGAAATATGAATGAATTTGAGCTTTCTTTTCGTGGAGCCCCGTGCAGAATGTTCAACTTAGCCATTGCATCGTTGACTGATGGAAGCCAGACAAGGAAATTAGCTGAAGGAATTGTCACGGAGTGATTTCCAGCTGCCTCTTTTCCTGGCCAATATGGTATTTTTCACATATTCATTTGTCTTTATAGTTATAAGTAAATGACTCTTTATGACAAAGCCATGATGTTAGGTCACCAAGAAGATCACACTGATTATTGGACCCTGGTTTACTTATAGGGATCTTTGCTAAACTATCTGGTCATTGTTTAATTCACTAAAGGGCCTGATGTTTGCATGCTGCTTTTTATGTTGCCTCTACTATCTTAGATGTCAGGAACCATGAAACTATCAGCGGCTGTTTAGAAACCATGTTTGTGAACTTTAGCTGCCAAAAAAAATGTTTAAATGGGTGATCTTATGATGAAAATTTTGCCTAACATTTAGTTTAAATCATCCTGAACTGACACAAAGCCATGTGTAAAACAAAAGAAAAGTAATTGTTGCTGGTGGTAGGGCTTTCAAAATACCAAATGTTGTTAAGTTGACTAATGGTAAACTAATTTCCATTTCTTTTTTTAAAAAATCAGCTATTGAGGGATCGTTTAGCAAACAGACAAATAAACAAAAGAATGCAAGTGAAACTATTTGGTTTGATGAACTTAATGTGTGCCATACGAAGAAGGCAAAATATATGAGCAATTTTTATTCAGGATACAATCCCAAGAGGTCTACAGAAAGGGCAATAAAAGCATAGTCCCCTTTGTGGCTGTATCATGTGTAGGATCCAAATAGGTTCTTCTGAAATCCAGTAGGTCACTTGCTTGCAAAATTTGGGACGGCAGTAAGTTGTCTGGGTGTAAGAGGAAGAGGCTTTGATATGGAAACTATCTGCCTCGGAAAGTGTGTTCAAGATCAAGATTCCATTTTTTGCATGGTACACAAGGTTCACAACAATATTTTTTGTTTTGTTTTCACAATTATTAAAAAAGTACCACACTCATGGCAAAGAATGTCCTTCAGAGACATTGATTGACTGACATTGGGTGTCCTTAGATTAGGTTACCTCCTCTGATGCCACTGCCTTGACCTCCATAGCAGCACTGCCTCCTGTCCTGTCCAGTGGTGAACCAGGCCTGAGAGCATATGATTTGAAGTCCATCAGGAGCCCTGCTTGCTGTTAGGACCTTCATGAATCTTGGATCCAGGAGCTGTTCACCAGTAGCCTGTGGCCTAGTATGAGACCTCAGGTGTTGAGCCCTGAGGTAGAGCCTGGTTTGTTGTTCTGGTTCTAATGGTAGGTGTCACCATCTTGGAACTGGACAACACAAATATTGATGTAAAAATGACCGCTGGCCACATTCTACAGGCAATTTAAACTGGGCCATTGGAGGAGTACTAAAGAAGTCCATGCTCCCCACTGTTCTCAAGTCTATACCAGTGATGGCATGGCTGTTATGGCAGAATTCTCATTACAGATAACTAAGTGAATATCCTACTGCAGAGCATGGTGCACTGGTATGTAAGTTGCTGAAAAATCATTGTTGTACATGTTGTCAAGCTTCCACTTGCCTTGGGTGCAAAGAAGAGACTGTATGGAACAGTGCAGTTGTGGTCTTGCATACATATTAGAATTTGATCATGAAGGAGTGGAAACAAGAATGTTCAATGGCATCTGTAACATATCCAGAAAAAAATGATAAGGGCAATACTCTTATGGTTGCCTTATTTATTGAGAGGGATAGGATGAAAATATGTATTGGGACAGTTGAAAGTCTTTCTGATGCAGATCAGGTCATGTATTGGAAGTATCTCAACCTGTTGAAGTAGTACAAAATTGTCACTTATGGAGGACAGTCACAGAATTCAGGGGCAGATAAACGTTTGCCTTGTCATGGCGATAGATAAAACCAACTGCCTATAATGGTACAGGTCAAGAGAGTGCAGGAGAGGGCATAAGAATTGACTGAATTGAGTCACTAATGTTGAAGAACTCTGCTTTCAAGAGGATCATACAATTGTCCACTGAAGAGCTTAAACAGCTACTCATAGCTCAGGACATATAGGGTCTGTCCAAATGGACTAGTGGTGAGATGCATATGGGAGGCACCAAAAGTTCAGATGTTGCCTGACTTCAGTTCTAATGAATTAGTTGGAGAAAGCAAGAGACTGAAGGACACTGTCCAATTAAATATGAAAGTAGAAGAAAGTCAATTACAGAATGCCAGTCCAATGAATACAAGTGGACCTTTCCACTCAGGGAAGTATTGTGGATGGCAACTCATTTGGCAAGATATATGAAGCTTTAAATAAAAGGAAAATTAAGCCATAGAATCATAGAGTAAAACATCATGGAAAAAGGCCCTTCAGCACAAGTTACCCATGCTACCAAAATGTTCCTCCCACATTAATCCCACTTTCCTGTGTCTGGCCCAATTCCCTCTCAACCTATCCTATCCATGCATCCATTGGAATCAAGACCTTCTTTGCTGGTGGAAAACAAGTAGGTTGATCAAAATATGCAGATGTTGCTTGCAAAAGACCTCAAGAAAAGATTGGATGGTGCAAAGTTAAAGGCCATGGTGAATGGGAATAGGATGTCCCAGAATTGGGCTTGTAAAGCAACAAAGAATATACAAAGGGCCTGCTGTGGGCATTCTTCATGAGTCATGGATTTACAGAGCTGACTCTTTAGCTCAGTGGTTCTTAACCTTTTTTCTTTCCACTCACATACCACTTTAAGTGTTCCCTATGCCATAGGTGCATTTTACAAGTACTTGTTCAGTTACAGCAAATGTGAATTTTGGTGCATGTGTACCTTGCACAATATATATGACGATAAGCTCATTATAATTCAAGTATGAACCCTGATCCTACTCCAGAACTGGTTAGCATAGATCTGCAGATGCAGAGTCACCAGCTTAATGTATCAAAATCCGAGCACAACTAGGACTGGAGTCCAAGTAAACAGATTCTGGTTCTAAATTTTAAATTTAGACATAAGGCATGGTAACCGACCATTTTGGCCTATAAGCCTGTGGTTCCCAATTATACCCAATTAACCTATAGCTTCCAGAAGGAAACCAGAGCCACCGAAGAAAACCCATGCAGACTTGGGGAGAATGTAAAAGCTCCTTAAAGACAGCACAGGATTTGAACCCTGGTCCAGATCACTGGTGCTGTTACAGCATCACACTAACTGCTACGCTAACCATATCCCCCTTACAATGGATCACATTGGGAATGGTCAAGCAAAAATATTTTCTTTTAGGGCTGCTTCCAGCAACAGTTATTCTGATTCAAGCCAGTGATCTTTTGTTCCCCAAATACAGGGAGGATATGGAGGTGAATGGATGGTCAAATGCCACACATTTCTGACCTCACCTCCCCAGTAGAGTTTAGCCAATAGGCTAGGTTTGATCTAATTACAGCTTTAGAATGATAATGTTAGAGTGTTTTTTTTTGTTTTTTCATTCTCTTTTTTTTAATGATTCCACATATTCAAAATTATAGTGGCAGCAATTAAAAGTCAATAGCATTATTTCTTGTTTAAACAAAAACCTTTCAGCTTATCACATACAAAAATTATGGAATATCTCAGGTAAGTTTTCTATCCCTTCAACCATTTGTTCTGAAATAAAATAATGTAAACTCAGGTACATCTCTTGCAAAACTATTGAAGTCTTATATGTATGTTTCAATGTATTCCAGTAGAATGGATTCAAACATAAAAGTGATGCTCTCTGTTTTTGACAAGAACTCTTTAAGGTTATGTATTACCCACATATTCTGCAGAAGGGAGAAGTTCAAGCAAGCTCAATCTCTGCATGAGTTTAGAATTTCTACAATACATCAATTTCCATACCACCAGAATTAATAACTAAAAAATATCCTTATTAAAGGCTTGACAACAGTGAAGGGTTTCAAAGCTAATTCCTTTAGGTGCATGATCTTGCTAAATTGCGGCAGAGAGACTAATGGATTCAACCAATAGGCTTCCCTTTCATTTGCTCACTCTCTGTAGTTTGCTAGCATACTACGCACATTGTCATTCTTTTATATTTGTTCCATCATCAAATTGGTTATTAGTATTCAAAAATGAAATTGTGGGCCTGTATAAACTTGCTCAAAATGTGGTAGATGGTAATGAATACCAATTATTTTAAAATATATGTTTTCATATTAGGAGTAGATAGTCAGTGGGATAAGAATTGTCTGGAATATTTTTGTACTTTGATCTTTCAGAAATATTCCCCTTTTAAGTAGATTCTCATGTTCTTAATTACATTTATGGCTGGAAAGGAAAACAAAACCAGATGTAATTGTCTGAAATTAATTCACAGGATGAGGTATGAACAGGGAAAATGCAATTAAAGTTTGCTGTCTGGACCTCTTGTAACCCTCAGGTTACGAAACAGCTGCAATGAGTTAACTACAAAAATCAGTTAGACCATGTTTCTGCAATATAAAAAAAGACTGACTTCCATTTTCAAATAAAACTACAACTTACAAAGGAACAAAATATCAGAACTGTCATTTATTTTGCTTTTCTGGCATCTCATTGGAAATGAAAGCAAAGGTAATTTAGACATCTTGGGATCATCTTTAATAGTTGGTACATTTGACTGAAGATAATGATGACTGAGTGAAGGCAATATTATGGTGAATGTTTAACATTACTTGTGCAAACCAAGGATGCACTGTTTTGAAGGTACATTCAACTTAAAATGATAGCTGCTTCCATTCTGGATGTTGTTTCTATTGGGTGAGTTAAAGCAAATTGCACCAGTTCGATTGAAATATTACCTCCCATATCTTTGCAGAGTAATGTCTTCATTTATAGAATAACATAGTTTGTTTTCGAGGTTAATGGAGCAACAACAACGAAACAGTGGGCATCATTTCCATTTTATTGTCTTCTTTTCTTAACTCAGTTGCTTGATTCACAAATCCTTGTTTATCTTCATGAGTGGAAGGATGACTAATATACTTTTTAATTATGCTCTTGAGCCAATCACAGTGTTGAAAGAGCCACCTTTCTGCTCACCATCAATTTTACATATTTCCTTTGTGAGAAATGTGATCTTTTCCTTCTGATCCACATTCTCCCATATGTGGCTCTCTGTTAGAAGCACAAGATTGTATAATTAACCCTTAAGCCATCTGTTTATACGAGAGACTTCCTGCTGAAGATGAATCTCAAGTAAGTCTTATCGATGCCAAACCTTATTAACAATCACAGTAATGCAATCCCTGATGGATTTTAGGTCTATAAGAAATACAGCTCTCACTACATTATTTTCAATGTTTGATTTGAAAAGGTGCTGAAATTGCTTTCTCAGTTACTCAGATGAAAGGCACTGTTCAGTGTGGAACTGAAGCTGGCAGATAATGAAGCTTCTAGTTCAGTCTCTTAGTCTGTTTATTATCTCTGGCTAGGATTGGTAATAATAACCTTGGATTCCTGCTTCTCTTCTCTAACCTTTGACTTGTTTTAAACAAATGTATAGAATTCTATTGACCTCTTTCGCTAACTAATTCCAGCACTGGATTTATAGGCTACCCTGTTACCAATGGAGTGACAGAACATGTAAAAGGATACCTCTTGGCATTGCCTTCATGGTATTAAGGCTCCACTGAGTGGAAGGGAAGTCATTTGAAGTTACAACAGCTCCACTGCCACAATTGTGCAAGAAGGGTTGGAGGAAGCCCACTTCAGGTGATTAGAGCAAGGCCAGAGAATACCCACCAGTTGTTTCTTGGTGATGATTGTAATGGTTCAAACAGAAGATATTGTAGGAGCAAACTGACATGAACACCATCGAGCCATCAAATAAGTGACAGATAGGCATCCTGACAAAGTCCATCCTCTGTGTGATTAGTACCCAAACTTACAAAGGAGAATCTACCATGCCATCTCATATCAGAAAGACTGCTACATGATTTAAGGTGCAAGCACTGACATTTTGTTACGCAGGTTAACATCACACATGCCCAGAGGTATCCATGCATCAAACAAGCTGATAAAGAACCTTGCCAGTGAAAGACAGTTATTTTTCAGATGCTTCATTGGAGGCTAACTATAGTGAGCTTACAAAAAGTATAGTGAAATGTAAAAGTCAGTAGATGCTGAGATTGTAGTAAAAACACAAACATGCTGTAGGAACTCACCTGGTCTCACAGGGTCAACTGGTAGTAAATATATTTTACTGTCATTTTGGACCTGAGCCCTTCTTCAGTTATGAGCAAAAAGCAGTTTTGTACACGAATAAAAAGGCTTGGGGGAGGAGGGAAGAAAGGGCAGAGGAAGAAACTTAGGCCCAACAGATTAAATGTGATCACTGGACACGGATAGAAGGGCAGAAGAGGAAAAGAGAGAATTCATCAGGGGAGGGGATGGCTCTGTGAATGCAGAGCTAGAGGAAATAAAGCAGGGAAAGGGAAAGAGAGAGAGAGAGAGAATGTGAAATAGGGTTGGGGAAGGGGAGAGATGGGGGGCAGTGCCAACATATTTTGTGGGAAACAAACTGAGGGGCTTTGATTATCCCAGAATGGATTTAGATTTCAATTGTACTGCAATGAAAGGTTAATGCACATAGATACAAAATGTATAATCAATCTGTTGAAATACCAGGTGAATAGCCATCTTGGCAAAGAAAACAGGGAGTATAAAGTTCATTCTAAATATATTCTTAACTTCAGCATGTTCATTCAAAGTTAGCCTGGCTGAATAGAAGCCTGCCTGGAACTTGCAAGAAATAAGGTCTCTGAGCTTCCCAGTTGTCTAACTGATAAACACATCATTAGTAGGAGAGGGTGCAGATTTCAGCAAGAATGGCAACTTCCTGACAAAAACCCACTACAGCGCAGAGACATTTCAGACGTAAGTAGTCTGGGCTAAGTTTCCACCCAGCCTTCACCACCCTGCAGCCAAGATTTTTGTAAAGGTCACAGTCATTTAAAGACATATGGAAATACTAAAAAATAAAAACACACTAGGACATCATTTAAAAAATCATTAAAAAGTGAAAAATATAAACAAAACACAATAAAACATTTCAAAGCAATTAAATACAATTAAATTAACTCAACTGAATAAAAATAAAATTAGTTTAAATTGCAATTAACCTTTTTCCTCACAACTATTTTAATTTACATCAGCTTTCTTAGTAAACAGAGGTTCCCAACCTAAATGGAGTGAAATCTGCCAAAAATTTGTGCTTTCCTCCTTTCCATTGATGGAACACATTCAAGAATTTTTATTTTTGGTGATCAGTGACATTGTTGTTGCCAAATTTCATCCAGTTACAGCAATAAAATGTGGATTTCCCATGTATAAACTTCAGACCATTTTCATTTCAATTAGTCCGACCATTCATAGAATATGGTCTTGTTCAACGCATGGTTTGATTGCTGAATTATCAAACCAATCCACAGGAGCCAAGGAATGGAAGTGGGAATAGCTCCTGTCTTTCCTTGTCACTTTCTTTGACTCCAAAAGTATGTCAGGATTTTGAATCTGAGACGGCAAGACACAGCTAGAGAGCTTGGTAATCTTCTGGGTAAAGTGTGATCAATTAAAGGATTGATATCACCTGTGCATTCAAATTCAGTCAAATGATTTCAATCCATGGATGAACTGATGATATACTGTGATATTTAATATATTGATCTAATGAACAGCAGATACTGGCATCTTGAGCAAAGATTGCTGAAGCATTGACAGCAGGGTCAGTAAATTCTGTGGAGTGGAATTGTTCATTAACCTTGCGGGTTGGGACCCTTTGTCTTGACTTAAATAGGAAGGAAGATTACAATATTAGAAAGAAGAAGGAGGTGAGGCAAGGCCAAGGCAATAGTTGGGAAGGGTAGACAGGTGTGGAAACCACTGAGGAGGGGGAGGAATGGTTTCAGACCAAAGTGAGAATGGGAGCAGGTGAAGAACAGATGGAAAATATGCAACTGGATAGGGGTGCAGAATTACCTAAAACTGCAAAATTCAATGTTCATCTCATTGTGTTTACAGCTATCCAAGAAAATGTGTTGTTCCTTTCATTTATAGCTGCAGTAACAGTTCCACTGCCACTGCTGCAAACCCACGAAGTAGAATCAGAATCAGGTTTATTGTCATAAGTGGATCACAAAATTTGTTTTGCTGCAGCAATGTTGTGTATTACATGCACAAAAAGTGCTATAAATTGCATTTTGATAAATTCATTACTTAAAAATAAATAAATTAGCTCAAATGAAGATTTTTTAAAAAGTGAGGTGGTGGCTGTGGTCCACTTTGAAATAGTATTGAGGATGGGATGAAGTTGTTTTTTTTTGTAACATTGGGTGTTTGTCTTTAGGCTTGATGGTAGCAATCAGAAAATGGCATGGCCTGGGTAGTGAAGATCTTGATGATAGAGACTGCTTTCATAAAACACCACCTCTTGTAGATGTCCTTAATGGTGTGAAGACTAATGCCTGTGATGGTGCTGGCTGAGTTCACAACCCTCTGTAGCCTTTTCCATACCAGACAGTGATGCAACCTGACAAAATTCCCCCTTAAGTGTGCAGAATGGAGAGCAGGGACACAGCGCTGCTCCAAAGGATTCAAGTACAGAGTCCTAATGCTAGCAGCTCTTTACCGATGATATACAACCTGTCAACTAGCACAGGAGTAAAGGTCCACAGTTTCAGGTGATGTCTCCTGGTCAAAGAAATGGGCAAGGTTTTGGATACATTTGAAGAAAGAAATCATTGTCATTTGAATGGAGTAAGAAGAGAATGTCGATTAATATGATCATCTCACAAAGTACATTTTCCGTTCAAGTGCCTTCCTTGCATGTTTTGAATCTCTGAGGCTGAAGTATCTTTTAACAAAAAGGAATCTGGCATGGACCAACTGTTCCATGTGCAGAATATGTCCTTGTTTAACTTGGTAGTGGATAGGAACAGAACTTTCTGTTACTCTTTTGCAAAATATTTGTGACTCCTGATTTGCATGAGGTGACAGCGATGTTATGCCTATATGGCATTATCTACATGCAGCTCCAATAGAAATCTTATGGCCAGGGGATATGTGGTGGTGCTTATGAGTTCCATCGGTCTCTTTACATGTTTGCAAAGCCAACAAATTGCAAATGCTTTCAATATTTTCCCCATTTATGCTTACCAATTAGTCCATCTGAGCTAGTTGCTTCATTTGGCAGCAGGTTCTATTGATACACCTTTGGGTTCCAGGTTTGTACTTGTACATATTGTGTGTGAAAATACCTTTTTCATATCGACCCTGTCAAACCCTTTCAGAAAAGTTTTGAAGATGTTGTCAGTGTTCAGGATGTGAATTTTGTTTTGTTTTGAAATTAACCAATTTTCAACAGATTTAATTTCTCTGCAGATTTGTGAATTCAAGTTGATCTTCTCATATGATCTCTGCTTCACCTCCATCTCTGTCATCATTGAAAAGAATCTCACTTCTGAATATTTTGGAACAATTTTGTTTGACAAATTCATTCTTTGAAAACAGTCTTCCTTTTTCATTGTTTGAATCTGTATGACTTGGGTGTTGACCTTTCTCAGAGATATGATGATTGTGATTTTTGGGAACTGCTTCTGAGAGGCATGAATGAGGTAGCATTTAAATATACCTTTATGACCACCTGGCCATGTACATTTGTTTCTGGAACCATGTGACAATATTCTTCTTCTTCTTGTCCTCTGTCATTTATGATCGACCCATAGTTGCTGCAAATATAGGTGTTTTAAACCATTGTTATGTATAATTGTGTGGTCATCCCCACCTATTGGCCAGTTGTACATGTGGCCCCTCCTATGGACTCCTGTATAAAGGTGACTGTTGCGCAGATCACTGCAGTTCACTGCAGAACAACCAAACAGTATGGATGTGCTTGTGTTCTTAAGTGAATAAAAGCCTATTGGTTTCTCTACATTAATCTTTCAAGTAATTGATAGTGCATCGATTGTTGAATTGTTGTCTGCTGGCCATTGTGCTCCTTGCTTAACTCTCTGCTCCTCAAATTGACTCAAGATAACTCTTTTGCCTTGCTCTAGGTGTTGATGAAGAGTACCTCACAATTTGTTGCAGTCATCTATTGTATCCTGCCAGCACTCTGTTGATTTTTAAGGCTTTCATGTCATATCTGCAGAGGTCCTTGAAGTGAAGCTGGGGTCTACCAACATTCCTCTTGCCTATTGCTAGTTCTCCATTGATGATGTTCTTTGGCAGTCTACCATCCTTCATGTGATGAATGTGGCCCAACCAGCTGTGTGCACTTAGATGATTTATCATCTGAAACTTCCTTCTGTGAAACCTAACTAAAAATACTCTTTTTTTTAACTGACAGAAAGACTTGAATGTACTCAACTCAACCTCTTAATTAACTACCCTGTAGTATTATGTGGATTAGTTCTGTATTTCAATGGTTCTGGCAAACTGATGAGAATCCTTGGAGTTCTTGTTTTTTCAAGGCATATTTTTTGATAGAACATTCAGCTGATCCATTAGATCCCAGATAAAAAGTGTTTGATATTATTTTTTTTCTCACAAAATTATTAAATTGCCAAAAAAATAATTGAGGTTCATTGTCAGAAACAAATTCACTCATTAAAAATGTCATTAAAAAATGTTCTCAACTCATTCAATGGACAGTATGTTCTTTGACAGGGGAATTTCCCATGGGTTTAACTTCCAAACTATTTGAGCAAGTGTCAATGAGGAATAGAAAATTATCAGATTTTATTTTCATATCCTCATGCACTTGCCCAAGTTTACACTTGGAATAGCTTTTTTTTTTACACACTGGCATTGAACTTCCTTCCCAACAGAACCTATATTGATTGACTGCTCAGTTCTCCAGGTCATGATCCAATTCACTAAACAATAAGTAGATATCTTCAATAAAATGTCTATAGGTTTGATATTGAATTCTGATAATTGGTCCTAGTACTGTAATTTTAACAAGTCATTTTAAAAAATGTGATTGCACTGGAGTAATTGCATAGAAGTTTGTTGAGGATGTGTCTGGGTTGGAGCATTTCTGTTACAAGGAGAGCTTGGATAAACTGGATTAGATATTACTGGAATCGAGTAATGAGGCTGAGGTAAGGTGTTGAGGAGGATACCTTATTGCACATGAGGCCTGAATGAAATTAGGTAGGTGATGTGAGACAGAGGTTTCTGGTAGATAGCTGACTTTCAGATTAGAGGCCTACGACAAAGTGGTGTGGTACATGGATTGATGCTGGGTCGATTGTCATTCATCATTTATATTAATGATCTGGATCAGAATGTACAGTAATTGGCATGGATAGTGTGAGTGACACAAAAAAAATGGACAATAAAAAAAAAGGTTACCCAAGAATGTGTTCTTGATTAATGGGCTAAGTAATAGCAGATGGATTTCAATTGTGAGGTGCTGCTGTTTGATCAGTCAACCAGAGCAGGACATACACAATAAATGGTAGGACCCTAAAATGTTAGTAATCATGGTTGCAGTGCAACTAGCAATGACTTACTGTTTGATTAGACTTGGCTGCCAACAGGGGGGTGTCATACAATATGCAGATCTGTCATGGAGGCTTGCAGCCTCATGGCATGCCTCATGTGCTGTTTATAACAACTTTAAAGTAAATGACCTTTTCCTTCATCCATATGTTGCCTAAGAACTCACACACATGAATACAGGATGAAACAAAACCTGGAGAGTGTTGTTGAACAGGGAGAAAGAAAGGCAAAGATACATAGTTTTCTGACATAGATAGACAGGGTAGTGAAGAAGGCATTTGGTATGCTTGCCTTCATTGGCCAGGCATTGAATACAGGAGTTGCAATGTCATGTTACAATAGTCAAGTTTATTAAACCCAGTGAAACAGCGTTCTCTAGTCCGCAGTACAAAAACATACACACACAAAAAAGACAAAAAAATATATATGCGGGAAAAGTATTATATCTATAAAAATAAATAAATGAATGTTGTTTTCTGCAAATGAGAGTCTCAGATGGTAAGTGTGAGAAGTTTCTTTGGTCGTTTAGCATCCTCACTGCTCATGGGAATAAACTGTTCCTCAGCCTGGAGGTGTTGGCTCTGATACTCCTGTATCTCTTCCCTTATGGGAGCAGCTGAAAGATGCTGTGCGCAGGGTGGAAGGGGTCCTCAATGATTTTGCACACCCTCTTCAGATAATGATCCTGGTAGATCATGTAGATGGAGGGGAGGGAGACTCCAGTGATCCTCTCTGCCACTTTTATGGCCTGTGGATTCACCTCCGAACCATTTCTCTGCAGCAACTATAACACATTATGATGGAGCCAGCCAGGACACTTTTAATAAAGCTCCTATAGAAGGGTGACATAATGGTGGCCAGTAGTCTTGCCCACTTAATTCTTCTCAGGAAGTTCAGTCATTTTTTTGCACCTTCCTGACAAATGAGGTGATGTTGAGTATCCACGACTGGTCACTAGTAAAGTGAACTCCAAGGAACTTGGTGCTCTTCACTCTCTACTACAGAGTTATTGATGTGTAATGGAGGGTGGTCGTTCCTGGTCCTCCTGAAGCCCATGATTATCTCCTTCGTCTTGTCCACCTTGAGACTCAGGTTTTTACTCTCACACCATTTCACAAAATGTTCCATCTCATCTCTGCAGTGATCGTTGTTGCTGATGAGGCCAATTATAGTTATCTCATTTGCAAATTTGATGATAGTGTTATAGCTCAATCTGATGATGGTGTCATTGGTCAGTAGTATGAACAGAAGCAGCACACAGCCTTGAGGTGCACCAGTGCTATTTTAGGCTATATTTGAAATACTGTGAACAGTTTTGGTTGGCCTATCAATGAAAGGGTGTTATTAAATTGAAAATTATAAAGGAACGAACAAGTGTTTCTCAGACTGGAGAATTTGGATAGGCTAGCACTTTTTTTCCCCCTTAGAGCATTGCATGACTGATAAATCATGAGGGGCATAGATAAGGTGAATAGACACGGTAATTTTTTTTTGAGAAGAGTGAAGACTAAAACCAGACATTATGCATTTAAGTTGTTGGGAGAAATATTTAATAGAGAATGGATAAGAGGCTGGTGTATATATGAAATTCACTGCTGGTTCATAAGCTGAGGGTTGTAAATGGTGAGCGGTGGTTGGGGGCCCCCAAACGCCATTGTCACGCTCCTGAACTGACTCTGGAAGTTGAGGCACAGGAGGATTGGCGCATAGAGGATTGGTGCATGACCAGCAAATGGAGGAAAAGAGCAGAGAAATGAATATCTCAAAATTAAAGAAAAATATCAGTGGATTGATTGAAAGGCAGAAAATAAATAAATAAATTATACTTTATAAAGCATATATACATTGATAGATTTAATTAATACATTTATTGTGGAAATTGTGTCACTGAAAATAACTGTGCTTTCTGTGTATCAACATTGAACATATAGATATTTAATTCTAATGATGACAGTCAATATTTTCAACAAAAATTTAAAAATGAAAAGCGATAAATTATAAGGCATTGGAATTAATTCACCATTGTCAATTGCTCAGCTTTGATGTACAAATTATCTATCCACCACTCATGGTGAAACTTGTGAAAACTGAAGAATTGTTCCATTTGTGTTATACCTTTTATTAAATGAGTTATAGTTTGTAGTGACAATTCTGAATGTTACAATTTAGCAGAATGTCAGAAAACTCCAAAGAATTCTGACTTGTGATTCCACTGAATTGTCAGAGAGGAAAAAATGGCCTTTGCACCAGAACCATGCAGTGCCATAATAAAGCAGCCATTTTAAATAACTTGATCACAGAAATATTATCACTCTATGGCTAATGCAATGCCAGGCATATGTCAGAGTCTTGAATCTCAGGGTAAATTTTCCACTAAACAAATTGAAGAATGTACAGGGATGGAAGTTAAAATGACATATTTGATCCTTCCAACCCCTCATGACTGCAAAAAAATGATCTCATCCTTTTAGGAACTTGACGTAAAAATTCTTGTTGCAGGTCTATGGCTTGTTATTTTTGTTTTTAGCTCATTTATATCATTTGGTTGTGTCTTATATGATTTTTGAAGATTCAACTCTAAGTTCCTTTCTATACCTCATACCCATAACCCTCTATTTTTTTTTCAGTTTTCTTTTTTATATAATTGTGAATTTGCTGCCAAAAGAATCAGCTATTATTTGGTATGTGGCTAAATCATCAGTAAGGATAAGGACGTAGCAGTTATGCTAATTTAAGCAGTTATACTGTTATTACCTAATATCTGCCATTTGAAGAGAATTTTCTGCATATGACTTTAATTGCTCTGGGAACTAAACATTCAGGAATGTAGTTTCAGGTAAAAGAGGACAATGAATACCATCTTTAATTATTTCCCTTGTTCATAGCATCAAGCACGGTTCAGTAACCCTGAGGCTCCCTCATTAAACGAGACAGTTCAGTAACTATTTCCCAATCTGTTTTTAGCAAAGCTATTCCAATGTAAAGATGATATGCTTGACTGTTAAGGATCCAATAAAATGTTCCTGTCACATTCTGAATGATTTCACCAAAAGAGTGAACTCTTTTTTTTGTAAATACATATTTTCATTACCTCTCATTTTTAATATATTGAGAGAAATAATCATACTTGTAAACAAGGAATATTAATTGTATTTTTTAATATTGTATGTTTTTATTTTGTTTCCAATTTGACAACTTGAAAGCAAATAAGCACAAGTGAAAAGTACCAATGTGCCTGATATGCATTTATATTTAACTACAAAAACAGGTTAATAAGTTTGGCAAATCATAATTTAATAGCATCACAGATTTAGTTAATGTGCATTTTAATAGGGTACTGGCTGCATTATTAATAAAAGGTTGCACCACAAGGGGTTAATTAGAGTCAACACATTGCTTTTTTTCTTTCAAAATGGATAATAAATTAGAAAAGAATCTATAAAGTACTTCAACACAGAATGCATAAGATTAAAAACAGCTTGTAGAGTTCAATCATTCTCAGGAAGCTAATCATGGATCAAATAGACAATAAATGCAACAATTTATTTGATTCAATGGCTAAACCCATAAGGAATCATTTTGTTTACTTAGGGACAATTGTGCAGATGCTACTATTTCTGTTGTAAATGTTACTTATTTTGAACCATGCTACAACTACAATTATGAAACCTTCAGAAGAGACAATCTCATTTGTGTTCTCATCTTCAGAAATATTGTAGTTATGTTATTGCTGTTTACAGATCAGTCATTACTTTTTAGATGAAGATCTCAGCATTTGCTGTTCACACTTCTCAGGAAGCAATGAATAAATGACTATAAGGAACTATAATGGATATTTCTCTGTATATGCAGTCAAGGATTTCAGAAATCTGGGTGATGTTTTGTAAGGTAAGCAACTCTTTAGTTGCTAATCAGAGCTCCACATTTTCCAACTATTTGGCTCCTCATCAATTATGGATTTATATGGATGTAACTCCTCTTCTTGAATAAAAAATCATGTAAATAAAAAATCTTGATGGACAAATAATGAATAAATAATGAAGCCCTGACATTTTATATGGTCATTTTCACATTTATGGCCTCAAGCCTCCAAAGGCTCAGGGGGCTGATTGCACATGGATTTTTCCATTAGCTCAGACAATCGGATCAGCCATTAGTGTAGTCAGCTAAAGTGCTTAGAAAATAAAACTTCAATACAGTCTTAAGTTAGCAGCAAGAAGTCTGGGTAGGAGGATCTAAAGCAGAAATGACTTAATTCTGGATGTTGAGCAGCATCTGGCAGGATTGATCATGATTTTGTATAACTTTTCAAGAGAACCAGGCAAGAGCCAAACAGGATTGAAAATGTATCATTAATTCTGTAAATGACTGAAAATGTAAAACTGCAGAGTGAGAGTGAAAATTTCTCCCCACAAGAACAGAAGCAAAAGAGAGACAAAGTGCTGAGAATACATTCAGAGGATAATGGAACTACAAAAATACCAACTCACAAATTAACAGAACTGGAACAAAAGATTTTGAGTTTCTCTCAGCTGATATGCACCAGAATAGGGTGGACACCAATGCAGGGGCTAAAATGTGTTTCATGCTCACCACTTGTCTGTTTATGGCTTTTTGTTTAACATTTTTATGCTGTCTCCTTGCAATATCTTTGCTTCAGGGTCATAACTAAACCTCTCTGCTTGCTTGGGAATAAAGTTTTTAGTTACTTTTTTTTGTTCTGCAGAATGGATGGTTAAAGCTTCTTCCGCCATTTTCTATTGACCATTTAACAACTTATAATAAATGTTAACAATGCTTAATATTGTTTAATAATTTTTGGAAAATGCAACTGTAGTACGAATTTGTTTGAATGAGTCATAGACAGTAAGATTCTTTTAGGATCCAAGTGACTATAATGGAAAGTACTAGCTACAACCAATGTTATTGATGAAGTAAGCTTCATCAACTATGAAAACAGGTTTTTCTCTCTCTATTTTCCTTGGCTAATATTGAGCCAATGTATTCTCATCTCAAACATAAAGCATTTTTTTTTTTAAAAACCTCCTGTAAATCATAAGGTAAGAAATAAGCAACAAACAAACATCAGAGTGTAAATTGTGATAAATAACCATGGTAATATCAGGGTGGCATAACTTGAACAACTTTTTTTTCATTTAGCAAGTTGTAATATTATTAGGTTGGCACCATTAGCACAGTAGTTAGCACAACGCTTTTTCAGTGACCCAGGTTCTCATCTGGTATTGTCTGTAAGGAGTTTGTATGTTCTCCCTGTGCCTGCATGGGTTTCCTCAGGTTGCTCCAGTGTTCTTCCCCCCACCCTCAAAATGAACTGGTGTCATAGATTAATTGGGGTATTTGGGTGGTTTGGGCTCATGGGCTAGAAGAGCCTGTAACTGTGTTGCCTTGTCTAAATTTAAAAAAAAGATACATTTTTGCACTAGAAATGATAAGCCCCATCAGCTTCAGCATTCTATCAGTTTGAAAGAAAAATCAACCATGATTAATTTTCAAGACTTAAGCATCAAAAGCATCTTAAGTTTATACTTTGGCCAAAACAAGATAATTATCTTTATTAACTTTGTCAGTCAAAAAATGATTAACTGTCAGAATTCAAGTGACACTTAATCCCATTACACCAATTTAATTAACGTTTGGATGGACAAATTCAGGGCACACTATAAAGCTGAAGAAGTATTTGCTATTAGAGTAAAGAGGAGAGAACAGTACAGCACAGGATCTCTGGCCCACAAAACTGTGGTAAATTATATAAAGGTTCACTATGATCAATCTAACCCTCTTTCCCTCACTGTGCATAACACTTTACATTTTCATACTAAGATCTGAGTCTTTTTAAATATCCCAAATTTATCAGCCTCAACCACTAACCCTTTAAGTTCTAGCCAACCATTGTTATGTGTTGTATCTTACCTCTATGTGTACTGAGCTATGTTTTGCCTAATAACCAGGCACTCACCCCATACATAAATAAAATGGGTAGAGCAAAGGTGGAACACAGGTGCAACTATAATGTTATTGGAGAAAGGTTCAGTGAAAACAGTGCAAGAGTCCATATGAAGAAGATTTTTTGAGATCAAGAGATCATCTTTTACTAATAATAGGTCCATTTAAGAGTCTGATAACAGTGGGGGGGGGGGGAAAACTGTCCCTAAATCAGGTGGTGCATGCCTTCAAACTTGTATATTGTCTGTATTGAGACAAAACACATTTTTTGCAAACATAAGGAACAAAACATCATATTCCTCATGGACATCCTCTGACCTCCCTAACACTCTCACTCTGACCCCTCCTTGGCTTTTACCATCCTCTCTGATCTTCCCCTCTCTGAGAAGGAGCACAGTCCTCATAGAGGGCTTTACCTTCAATCCTCTCCAGCCACACTTTCGTGAATTCCACTCACACCACTATGCGGAACTCTTCTCGCATCATCTATCTCCAGGCATTCTTTCATGACTATGACTCTCCACCATCTCCAACCCCCCACCCCCCCACACCCACTGCAACACCCAAGACCCATTCTCCCACTTAAAACCATCTTCCTCCTCTTGGACACCTCATCCTGGCCAGCTGCCCACTCTGGATCTTTTTTATTTCCAATTGCTAAGAGACATCAAATTCACCATTCCCCTCCCTTGTTCTAATCTCACTTTCTCCGAATGCTCTGCCCTCCACTTTCTCTGCAAACTAACCTCATCATCAAACCCACAGACAAGGGTAGTGCTGTTGTGATCTGGCTTACTGATATTTACCTTGCTGAGGCCAGATGACAGCTCTAAGACACCTCTTCCTAGTTACCCCTTCTAAAGGACCCCATCACAGCTCATCAAGCCATTGTCTCTTATACCATCTCCAACTTCCTCCAATCTCAAATTTTCCCATGCCTGGACTACCAGGTTCTACCTTTTAGCCAAGAATTATAAACCCAATCATCTGGAAAGACCATATTTTTCTGCTTGCTTTTGTCCCACTGAACTAGTTTTGTCATACCTTGACTCTTTCTTTTCTCCCCTGCTCTAATCCCTCCTCACCTACATCTACAATAATTTGCATGCCCTCCATCTCTTCAATGACTTCAAATTCCCTGAACTAGACTGCCTCATTTTTACTATGAATGTCCAATCATTTTATACCTCCATCACCTATACAGAAGGTCTCAAAGTACTTTGCTTCTTTCTGGACAAGAAACCCAATCACTCACTCCCTGCCATCACCCTCCTTTGCTTGGCAGAACTTGTCCTCACCTAAACAACTTCTCCTTTGACTCGTGTCACTTCCTTCAAATCAAAAGAGACCCCACATTGATCCCAACTACACCTATCTGTTTGTGGGCTTTGTGGATCAATCCATGCTGCAAGCCAACACAAGCAAAGCCCCTCAACTCTTCCTCCACTTTAATGATGATTACATGATGAGCTCGTCAACTTCATTCATTTTCCATCCCAATCTCAAATTTATCTGGTCCATTTCGATGACACTGTCCCTTTTCTGGATCTCTCTGTCTCCATCTTGGGAGAAATGCTTTCCTCCAAAATATTTTACAAACCCACCAAATCCCACAACTACTTTGCCACACCCATTTTCCTGTTAGGATTTTATTCTTTTCTCACAATTTCCCCTTCTCTATGAGATCTGTTCCAAAGATGAATTCTTCCAGTACAGATTATCTGATATGTCTGTTTTCTTCCACAAACATGGCTTCCATTCCATCACCATCAACTCAGCCCTAACCCATATATCCTCCATTTCCCGCTCATCTGCCCTGGCCCCCTCTGCACCTAGACCCAACAAACACAGGATTCCTCCGTAAATGTCAGCTGAATAGATTTCAGGTAGATTTTGACAAGACCCCCATGATCCAAATGTTAAGAGACCATTGGATTGACAGTTGTATTATGAGGTAAAAGGCAATGGTTGAAGGTTGCTTTTCTGATTGTATGTCAGTGCTGTATCACAAGAATCAGTATCGGGATCTTTAATGATTGTAGTATAATGTTAATGACTTGGCTGTGTATACAGGAAGCACAAAAATACATTTAGGAACATAGGAACATAGGAAGTAGGAACAGGAGTAGGCCAAAAATGGCCAATCAAGCCTTCTCTGCCATTCAATAAGATCATGGCTGATCTAATTTATGACCTAATTCCACCTACCTGCCTTCTCCCCATATCCCCTAATTCCTCTATCATGTAAAAATTTATCTAACCAAATTTTAAATATGTCTAATGAAGCAGCCTCAACCACTTCCCTGTAGATGATACAGAAATTGGTAGAGTCAGAAATCATGAAGAACAGTTTCCAAGGTTCCATCATGTTATGGATCATCTGGAAATTTGAATGGAGCAATGGCAAATAGACTTTAATCCTGATAAGTGCAAATCGATGCATTTTGGGAGAACAAAGAAGGTGAGACAAACTAAATAAATGGAGGGTTGAACAGAGGGACTTTGGGGTTCAACACCATAGATTAATAGGTTTTGCAGCATAGAGAGGTAAACTGGTAAATAAGACATTTTGAATACTTGCCTTCATCAGCTGTAGCATAGAATATAAGAGCTGGAACATATTGCAACTTGATCTTGATAAAACATTAGTTGGAGCATCATGTGTCATTCTGGGCACTGCACTGTAGCATTGTAGAGGGTGCAGTCAGAATTAATCAATATGTTGTCTGGATTGGAACATTTCAGTCATCAGGAGAGATAGCATGAGCCTGGTTTGTTTTCACTAGAGTGGAGGAGACTGAGATAGGCTGGAGAATAGAAAATACAAATACCCTCAAGATTTAAAAAGCTCTGAAAGAAGTGATTGATTCATAAAGGGATGAAAGGCTACGGACCTGATGCAGGTAAATAGGATTGTGAAAGGTAGATACAAATTCAACAGTCTGCTTCTATGCAGAGGTAAGAGTAAATGCATGAGTGGATTAGGGAAACAATGTTTCGTCTGGTTATATATATATCTGCACTCAGAAATAATAAACTTAAACCTGATAACATCCTTTATGTGCAAGATCATGATTTTCTGAAAACCTTTTGAATGGGCTAATATACCCCAATTTTAGAGCCCTGAGGATAAACCACATGTATTTGCTACTGGGTAACACTTTCCTAAACTAGATCGATTATTGATATTCTTTGTAGACATCCTGTAATACTTAACCCATTGAGAATTGTAGGTAAAATATGCTCTTGCTCAGTTCTTGTTGGAGGGTGTAAGAAATTTTATGAAGATTGACAGTGGTTGGTGAACAGGCCATTTTAATACAGCATCTATTCAGCAAGATATTATTTAGAAGTTGAGCCTTAAAAGTTGTCAAGGATACTAGCTGGGGTTGTTGACGTTAACAGTGATTATTGATACCCTCTCCTTCATATTAGACAAAACTAAGATTTTAATACAAAAGTTGTGGTGAAGGTCTTGATGAAGTTTTTTGAGGGTTTATTCCATAATGTAATCCTATTTTCTGCAACAGCTTGTTTGTCTCCCTATATAAATATAAGTACATGTACAAGTAGATTTTAGAGTTGGTGAGCAGTGGAAACTGCCATCTGCTCTCCATGATATAGCATATAATATAAAGTCTATGAAACATTACTCAAGATCTCCAAATCAGTTTAATTTGGTGCTGTCGACAGGATCCCTATTAGTACAAGGTCCAAACAAGAAAAGAATGAAACCAAATTTGGGACAGTTGAGAGCTGCACATCTTTAATTGAGCCAAGACACCCGACAAGCTGAAGCAGGAGATTTTTAAAGAAAGAGACAAATCCTCGGAAAAAAGAAAAAAAATTAAAAAGTCCCTCACACCCGGCTAGTGACCCATATATATCATGAAAGAAATTAGATTTGTTCACAGTTAAGGAAAATCATCGTAGTAAAGAAGAGACAGGATCAAAGATATCGGAATTCAGAACGAAAGAAAGGTAAAGCGATTCCAAGTGCTCCTTGTATAACAAAGAAAACACATCAGAAGGTAATATGATTGATTAAACATCGGCCTGAAATCCAAAAGCCTGCCACACTGTGATCATAATAAAAACATACAGAAATGCTGGAGGAACTCAGGCAGTCTCACACCATCCATAGGAGGTAAAAATATATTGCTTCAGGCCTGAGCCCTTTTTCAAGGAACAAGCAGAAACCAGGAAGATGACAGAATAAAGACTAGCTGGGGAAGGAGTCAAGGTAAAGTTGTTTACCTCCTATGGATGCTCTCCATTTGGGCTGTTCAAGTTCCTGAGGATGCCATTCAGACTCAAGAACACGGCACAGACCTTCCAGGGATTGATGGACGATATCCTGGTGGTGAGCAGAGCCCGGCAGGAACATCTACAACACCTCCAGAGCCTTTACAGTCACCTACGTGAGTTTGGCCTTACTATCAACCTGGCTAAATGCCAGTTTAGGCTGAGCACCATTGACTTCCTGGGCCACAGGATTACCAAATGCGGGGCCACACCACTACCCAATAAGGTGGATGGCATCCGCAACTTCCCAAGTCCCAGTACAACCAAAGGACTGCAGGAGTTTATGGAGATAATCAACTTTTATCACAGATTCATCTCTTCAGTGGCTTGAACTGGCAAGGCAAAGGACTTGACCTGCGATGATGACCGCACGAGTGTTCGTGGAAGCAAAGGAAGCCCTGGCTAATTTTGCACTCCTGGCCCACAGCCCTCATGGTTGATGCCTCAGGAATGGTGATTGGTGGAGTTCTGGAGCAGCAGATAGAAGGAAGTTGGCATCCGCTAGCTTTTTTCAGCCCCCTGAGCTAAAGTACAGTGCTATCGACAGAGAGCTGCTGGTGCTGTACTTAGACACCTGCCACTTCCGGTATTTACTAGAGGGAAGGACTTTCATGGACCACAAGCCAGTGACATTTGCACTGGCCAAGATCTCCGACCCCTGGTCAGCCCGCCAGCAGACCCACTTGTCTTACATCTTGAAGTACACCACCGGTGTGAGGCACATCACAGGAAAAGAAAATGTGGTCACGGCCGTCTTGTCAAGACAAAGCATCCACTCTCTGGCCAACGGACTAGATTTCCTGGCACTGGCAAGGGCACAGCAACAGGATGACGACATACCTCAGTACAGGACCGCTGTCACAGGGCTGCAGTTTCAGGATATCCCAGTAGGCATAGGTGACCACCAGACAGGTTCAACCTATCATCCCAATGGCATGGAGGTGACGAGTTTTCAACTCCATCCATGGGCTGCACATCCATCAGCCATGCACATGGTCCAGTGGGTGGCCAGCAAGTATGCGTGGCATGGGTCATGGAAACAAGTCAGCAGGTGCGCCAAGATGTGCATGTAATGCCAAACAGCCAAGGTACAACAGCACATCAATGTCCCCCCTAGCCTTTTGAGCCAACAGAACGAAGGTTTGTCCATATTCAAGTGGACATAGTGGGGCCCTTACCAGTCTCATAGGGTTTCCGCTACCTGTTCACGGTGGTTGACCATTTCACCTGGTGTCCAGAAGCAATCCCCCTGGCCAACACATCCACCAGGTCCTGTGTCAAGGGACTTGTCTTGTTCTGGGTAGCAAGGCTCGGACTACCGTGCCACATAACCTCTGACAGAGGAGCACAATTTACCTCCAGCATGTGGACCAACATTGTCAACCTGTGGGATGCTCAGCTACATCACACGACAGCATACTACCTGCAGTCTAACTGGCTGGTTGAACGCTTCCACAGGCACCTCAAGGCTGTCCTTATGACCAGACTCAAGGACCCCAACTGGGAGGATGAACTATCATGGGCATTGCTGGGGATTCATACAGGAAGACCTCCACACATCCCGAAGGAAGACCTCCACAAATCCCCTGTCAAGCTCGTCTATCGAATTCCATTCACAGTCCCCGGGGATTTTGTCCCACCAGCTAGAGTTCAACAAGAGGATACAACCACATTCCTGGACAGTCTGCAGGAAAAGATTGGTAACCTGGCTCCGATCCCACCCTCCAGACACAGGCAAGCCAAGTTCAACATCCCTAAAGAATTTCAAGAAAGTGAGTATGTGTTCATGCGCAGAAGGCCACACCGTCCACCATTACAGAAGCCCTATGAAGGCCCCTTCTGAGTCATCCGGAGCAACGGAGCCACCTTCGAACTGGAGATCGATAGCAAACCAGAGGTCCTCACCACGGACAGGCACATATGGACCTGACACAACCCGTGGAGACGCCAGCACCTCAACACAGAGGCAGACCACATGACCTCCCCGCCACCGTGAAGATCGAGCTGGCGCATCGTGCAGCGCGCAAGGTAGTACACTGTAACACGTTTTTTAACACAGTGAACCAGCACGGTTGAAAGCTGGAACAGTACAAGACCAATAACAGACTGGGGAAGAAGGGTATTTACATGCAAGAATGTTCCCGGCCACTATTATTCATGCAGCTGATGTCAGCCAATCAAACAAATGATGGGAACTCCAATTGTATATAAAGAGCCTTTCCAGCCTCAATAAATCTCTGAGCTTAACCTCCCACACTGCGAGTGTGTGTGTGTTTCTTTGTAGCAGTCATCTATACCCTGTATATTGTCCTAATGATCCAGCCATCTTTTACAGCTGTGAATGTGAGACTTGCGATTGAATGACTCTGTCACCTCACAGCATAGCAGAAACATCTGTTAAGGTCCTCCTACTCCATTTTTTTGCCTTACTGATCAAGAAGGATATTTGTGGGTGGGGGTGTGACAACTGACTGCCCTGTTCTAACAGCAATCCCCACCTGCCAGTCAAATTTTCCAAGCTTGTCAACTACTCACTTCAGTACCTATGAATTTTTGGCAGCTCATAAAAATCATGTAGGCTCGGTTTTTTTTCAGCACAGGTAATTCAGGTTGCCCTAAAATAAATTGCATCAATACCCACAAATTATACAAGATCTTCATGTGATTGTTCTATTTGTTCCTAATACTAATGTACACTTTCTGCTAAACCTGTAGAATCCACATTTTTTTTTACAGTTGTTGATTTGTTCTCAGCCTTTTTCTCTGTACCACTTGGACAGAACAGTCAGTATTTGTTTACCTTTACCTATTGTAACAAATAGTACACTTGGACAAGAATGCCTCAAGGCAACACGGAAAGTCCTGTTCATGCTGTAGTCGCTCAACATTATTTAGAAAGCTTGCAACTTTCTTCTAATTCTAAACTGATTCAATACCTTCTGGTAGTTTAATTTAACCTAGATGAGTGTGTTAAAGACTCTCTTACCTCGTTGAACTGTTTAGCAGAAAAAGGAAATTGTTGTTAGCAAGAAACTTCAGTTTTGTCAGACTAAAGTACTATATCTGGTTTTGAGTTACAAGATGTTACGCGACATCTTGGCCCAAGCTGTATTTAACATATTGTTCCTGTCTAGAAATAAGACGATAATTTCTCAGAATCTTCTTCTTCTGGCTATGCATCCCAGAATTATTCCTTTCAGGCAGTTTGTGGGGTTTCATGTGAGAATAACCAACTCCTCAGAAAGGAACACCATGTTTGTGAATGGATTTAGGTGAGTAGGGGGTTGCACAGGTCCAGACCCACCCTCTCGACATCCCCTCCTGGATCCAGCAGCATGATGAGGTCCAAGACGGCTGGGAGAAGTTCCGTTGCAGTAAATGGCCAGACTAAGCTTCAATGAAAGGGATGCCCTTTCACGGCACTTATTTGCTAGATGGCTGTTGACCTTGTGAGAGGTTTCATCTGCCATTTAAGTTTTTGTTTTTCACCCTGCAGGGTGTCTAAACATCTTTTTCACCAGGCAAACCTGGTGGGGGAGCCAGTTTAGTTACCAACCACCCGACCATGTGACAGGTAGTACTGGATTACATGGTATGAGTAGCACTCAGATAAGTGACCTGACCTGAGTCTCACTATGGTAGGGTACTGACACCAGTGGATATGCAACCCTCAGGAATTGGACACTGTCTAAAGAAAATAGAGTTGCAGGGTGAGCAAGAGCAGTTTCAGTCTACTCTGGAGCGGCAAGAAACTTAAAAGATGCTGTGCTGTATGCCCCTGCCTTGGGACTTGCAGATTATCATAAGCCTTTTACTATTAATGTTAACAAATGCAATGGGTTCACCTCCCTTGTTTTAATCAATTGCAAGGAAGGATGATGCGCACAGATATGTATTATTCTGTAACCCTCCCAAATGGTGGTTAAAGGTATGCCAGCCTGCTTACTAGCTATGACAACTATATCTACAACAGTGAAAAAGACTTTTCCTATTGTATTTGACCAGCCCGGTGTTGTTCGCATACCACATGCAGAGGTGTTACTGCTCAATTCCACTGCAACCCAGCATTTTACAGCATCATGACAGACCAGTTATGAAGTGATTTTATTGTCTCATCCTTGCCACCAGAACCAACCATTTAGGGATCAGAGATGATGTTCACAATGACACTGCTCTCATCACATCCATTACCTCCCCTTGTCCCAACCTGTCAGGCCAGCATTTGGGGAAAAAAAGCAGACCTACTGTAGATCATTGATGGTTCATCATGTCATCCAGCAGATAATATTCTTCTAGTTGGTTATGCTTTTTATCTAACTGTTTGAACTTTACCTTTGCCCTTCCACAGGGAACCTCTGCTCAGGCAGCTGAACTTTTTTGTCCTGACGTGTCTAAGAATTCACACATACAAATACAAGATGAAACACAGAGCTGCCATGTCAACATGTTAAAAATATTTTGAGAACTTGGCTGGTAGCAAGAAACAACATTCACCAGAGGTTTTGGTTGTTGAGAAAACTGAGGAGTTTAGTGATCCTGAGATGGCACAAGTTGACTCTTGTGAGGGCCACTTCAAACAAAACATTGTCCCAGTTTTTCTGTCTAATTTGGATATTTTGCAGAATTTGAATGCTAAGTTAGCTCATCTTCAGCCCCAGGTAAAAGAATAATTGAAGCAGCTAATTTTGAGATTGAGGTACTTGTTTCCAGATGAGCCTAAGAGAACCCCAATAATTTGTCCTGATGTTGATGACAGAGTTGCCAAACCTATCAAACAGTATCCCTATTGAATTAAAGTGGAAATTGAAAACTAGTAGATCAAGAGATTGAATATGTTAAAGAATGATATTATTAGATGTTCCACCTCAGATTGGAGTTTGCCTTGTCTTGGTGCCTAAATCAGATGGGACACTTAGATTTTGCACTGATTATATGAAAATTAATGTGGTTTCAAGACAGATATTTATCCTACCCGTAGGGTGGACGATTGTGTGGACAAGGATAGAAAGGCTGAGTTTCTTACAAAGATGGACTTATTAAAATGTTACTGGTGTGCATCCTTAACAGAGAGAGGTAGGGAAATTTCCACATTTGTGAACTCATCAAGCTTATGTGAATATAATGTTTTACCATTTGGAATGAAGAATGCTCCAGGGGTAACCATTTATCTTTCAAGCACCAAAGTCTGGTGAACTTCATAAATGTTAAATTCTGTGCACAGTAGAAGAATTGCCTGCAACCAGTGAACTTGGAGGAATGAGAAGTGAGATTAGACTGTGAATCCGATAACTTTTCTGAACTAACCTACACATTACATACATGTGCACTTGGAATTAGAAGGGAGTTAAGTTAGGTTAATTAAGTTAATAGTGATAAGTTAAAGTGTGATCCTGTATTTATGTTTAAAGATAATTAAAAGCACCTTCTGTTTAAGTAACCATTTGTCTTGGTGAATATCTATTTGGGTTTTGGATTTTGGGTCCTCTGGATGCCTTGGGGGGAGGATAGGGTTTCTGTCCTTTTCTTTTGTTTCTCTCTTTAATACACCTGAATTTCATAATTTTATTATGAAATATTTAGTTAGTATTTTGCATGCAAGGGGAGTGGAGGTGGAAAGTTGTATGGTTACTGGATTTTATGAATGATTAGATGGCTGATAAATTTAATTTTATTAGTATTAATATTGATGGGTTCAGAATCAAATAAAGTGGAAAATATTATTAACTTATATGCACAAAAATTAAAACAGACATAGCTTTTTTACAGGAAACACATTTGATGCATCAAAAATTAAAAAGTGATTGGGTCAGGACAGTAATACCATCAACTTTTAATTCTAAGGCTAGAGGTACAGTAATAATAATTAATAAATATTTACCAGTTAAAATATTGGATATTAGTATTGATGTAGTGGGAAGATATCTTATGATAAAATGCCAGATTTATTCAGAAAAATTGAGCTTAATGAAAGTATATGCACCAAATGTTGACAATGGCAAATTTATGGAAACTGTTTTTATGAAATGCCAAGGGAAAGTTATATTGGGAGGCGATTTTAATTCTGCTTTCGACCCTAAATTAGATAAATGGGGAAATAGAACAATGAAAAATAAGGTAGCAAAAATGGTAACAGATTTGATGAAAGATATGGATTTAGTGGATATTTGGAGAAAAAATCCATCCAAATGAAAGAGATTTTTCATTTTATTCTTTTCTATTTAAAACATATTCACGGATAGATATGTTTTCAATTTCTGCATGATTTCAATACATAATATGAAGAGTGGAATATCAAGTGTGGATTTTATCAGATCATTCTGATAAAGAAAAAGAAAAGGTAGGTATAGATAGAGGTGAAATAAAACTTTGTTGAATTAAAGGGAATTTTGTGATTATATGAAACAACAGATCATTTTTTTTAGATACTAATAAAGATTCAGTTGTGAGTAAGTTTGTATTATGGGATTCTCTGAAGGTATATTTGAGAGGTGAAATAATAAGTTGTACTTCAAAAATAAAGAAAGAATATATGAAAGAAGTACTTCAATTAGATAAAGAGATAATGAAATTTGAGAAGAAAATTCAAGTACATAAATATGAGGAGAAGAGAAAATGGTTAGAAGAAGAAATTAAGACTTAATTCTGTGCAGACTATAGAATGGAGATAGACATAATGAGATAATGTCAAAAAATATGAGTTGGGTGAAAGGGATCATAAAGTTTTAGCATGGCAATTAAAAATGGAACAAATTTCTAGAACAATAATTGCACCTAAGAAATTATCAGGACACCTAACTTATAAAACACAAGATATAAATGATCAATTTAAAGAATTTTATGCTATACTTTATTATTCAGAATCTATGAAAGATAATAAAATAAGATTATTTGAGACAAGTCAAATTGCCAGTTATAAAGGAGGATGAAAAGTTAAGACTGTCTGAGAATTTTTCAGAAATATAACTTT
The DNA here is from genome assembly GCF_036971445.1 of Narcine bancroftii. Lineage (NCBI taxonomy): Eukaryota > Metazoa > Chordata > Chondrichthyes > Torpediniformes > Narcinidae > Narcine > Narcine bancroftii. The sequence continues at coordinate 118,162,744 of NC_091471.1, read as the reverse complement.
ATGAGAGCCTAAAGTCTTTACAGAATAATGGCAACAGGTGAAGATGGTTTTCCACCAGAATTTTATAAAGAGTTTAAAGAGTTATTTATACCTGTATTAATGGAGGTATTAGATCAAATGAAAGAGGTTCATGATTTACCAGAATATTTTACTACAGCATTAATAACTGTAATTCCAAATAAAGGGAAATATTGTCTTCAGCCTTCCTCGTATAGACCTATATCATTATTGAATACAGACAACAAAATTGTGTCAAAATTGTTAGCTAATAGATTAGTTTAATTTTTGCCAAAATTAATAAATTTTGACCAAATGGGTTTTATTAAAAATAGAAAAGCAGCAGATAATATAGTTACATTTAAAAAGTTTGATAAATATAGCACAAAATTGGAAGAATCCCATAGTATCAGTAGCATTAGATGCAGAGAAAGCATTTGATCGATTGGAAAGGGATTTTTTTAAATTCAGACACTGAATGCTTTTGGGATTCCAAATACTTTTATAAATTGGATAAGGGCATTGTATGATCAACCAAAAGTAAAAGTGATTATGAATAAACAAATTTCACTACTGTTTTAGCTAGAAAGATCTTCTAGACAAAGTTGTCCATTGTCACCCTTTTAAGTTGCATTAACGATTGAGCCCTTGGCAGATTTAGAACTGATAATTAAATTAAAGGATTTGAAGTAGGTAATAAGGAGCATAAAATTACTTTATTTGCTCATCACATTATAGTATAAACAAAACCAGAAATATCTTTAAATAAGTTGAATGAGAATGAGTGATTAAAAGAATATGGGTTATAAAATTAATGTTGATAAAAGTGAAGTGATGCTCATGGTGGATATGGATTACTCTCAATGTAAAAGATTGACAAAATTTAAATGGCAAAATGAAGCAATCAAATATTTAGGAATTAAAATTAATAGAAATATAAATAATTTGTTTAAGTTAAATTATTTGCCATTGTTAAAAAAATTGGAAGAGGATTTGAAAAGATGGAAAGGCTTACCAACAACATTAATATGACAAGTGAATTGTATTAAAATGAATATTTTTTCCAAGAATACAATATTTGTTTCATTCATTGTCCATTCATATACCAGAATTTTTTTTTTCAAAATATGAATAAAATAGCATGTGAGTTTCTTTGGAAAGCTAAGATGTCAAGAATTTGAATTTAATACAGAGAAATGTGAGGTGCTGCATTTTGGAAAGGCAAATTTAAATAGGTCATATACATTGAATGGTAGACAGTTGAGGAGTGCAGAGCAACAAAGGGATTTAGGAGTTATGGTAAATAGTACCCTCAAGGCTGATACTCAGGTAGATGGTGTGGTGAAGAAGGCATTTGGAATGTTGGCCTTCATAAATCGGAGTATTGAATTCAAGAGTAGGGAGGTTATGATGAAATTGTACAAGGCATTGGTGAGGCCAAATTTGGAGTACTGTGTACAGTTTTGGTCACCAAATTATACGAAAGATATAAACAAAATAGAGAGAGTGCAGAGAAGGTTCACGAGAATGTTGACAGGATTTCAGGGTCTGAGTTACAGGGAAAGGTTGTGCAGACTGGGGCTTTTTTCTCTGGAGTGTAGAAAATTGAGAGGGGACTTGATAGAGGTGTTTAAGATTTTAAAAGGGACAGACAGAGTAAATGTGGATAGGCTTTTTCAATTAAGAAAGGGGGAGATTCAAACTAGAGGACATGGTTTAAGATTGAAGGGGGGAAATTATAAGGGGAACATGAGGGGAAATGTCTTTACGCAGAGGTGGTGGGGATGTGGAATGAGCTTCCGGCAGACGTGGTCGAGGCAGGATCATTGGTTACATTTAAGGAAAGACTGGATTGTTACATGGATAGGAGGGGACTAGAGGGGTAAGGACCAGATGCTGGTCAGTGGGACTAGGAGGGTGGGGATTTGCTACAGCATGGACTAGTAGGGCTGAACTGGCCTATTCTGTGCTGTAAGTGGTTATATGGTTATATAAGTATTGTGGAAATTTGATCAGGGTGGACTAAGACTACCAAATTTTAAGAATTATTTTAAAGCAGATCAATTGAGATTTTTGTCCTCCTGTTATCAAAGGGGTGAAATGCCACCTTGCGTTCAAATAGAAATTAATAAATTTGGTGAAACTAACCATATAACCATTTACAGAGCGGAAACAGGCCATGTCAGCCTTTTGAGTCCGCACTGGTTCACTAAAACAACTCCACTAGCTCTAACCTCCCACTCACCTCCAATAACCCTCCGACTCACTCACCCCTATGTACACATCCAACCTTCTCTTAAATGACAGAAGGGATGCTGACACAACTATCTCATTCGGAAGTTCATTCCATTCTGCCACCACTCACTGAGTGAAAAAGCCACCTCTAATATTTTTCCTAAAATGTTGCCACCTTACCCTTAACTCATGGCCTCTTGTTCCAACCTCCCCTGCCCTCAGGGAAAAGAGTCTGTTTATGTCTAGTCTATCTATTCCTTTCATAATTTTAAATACCTTTATCAAGTCCCCTCTCAGTTGTGTACATTCCAATGAATAAAGTCCCAGTCTCCTTAATCTCTCCCTGTAATCAAGATGCTGTAAGCCAGGCAACATCCTTGTAAACCTTCTCTGCATCCTCTCCACCTTATCTATATCCTTTCTATAATTTGGAGACCAGAACTGAGCACAGTACTCCACACCTGGCCTCACCAATGCCTTAAACAGCTGCAGCCTTACCTCCCAGCTCCTATATTCTATACTATGATTTATGAAGGCCAGCATTCCATATGTCTTCTTAACCACCCTATCTACATGGGAATCCACCTTCAGTGAACTCTATAACATAACCCAGGTCTCTTTGCTCCTCTGTGCGTCTCAATGCCCTCCCCTTAACTGTATATGTCCTATTCTGGTTATTTTTACCAAAATGCAACACCTCACACTTGTCTACATTGAATTCCATCTGACATCTTTCAGCCCACTCTTCCAAAGAAACCAAATCCTTCTGTAATCCAAGAAAATCTATCTCATTATCCACCACTCCCCCTATTTTCGTATCATCTGCATATTTGCTTACCCAGTCAACCACACCCTCCTCTAAATCATTAATATAAATGATAAATAACAAGGGACTCAGCACCAATCCCTGAGCACCCCCCCCCCCCACCCCACCTCCGCTTTTCACAGGCTTCCAACCTGACATACAGTTATCCACCATGACTCTCTGCTATCTATCTCCCGGCCACCTCTGAACCCATGTCAAAATCTCTCTACTAACTTCTAGTGACTGAACCTTCCTTATTAATCTTCCATGTGGAACCTTATGAAAAGCCTTACTAAATTACAAATAGATCACATCCACCTTTTTTGTCACTTCCTCAAAAAACTCAACAAGGTTAGTCAAACATGACTTTCCTTTTACAAACCCATGCTGGGTGCCCCTAATCAATCCCTGCCTATCAAGATATACATATATACTATCTCAAAGAATACCCTCCATAACCTTCCCCACCACCAAAGTCAAACTTACTGGCTGAAAATTACTTGGCCTACACCTACTGCCTTTTTTGAACAATGGAACAACATTTGCCACCCTCCAATCCTGTGGTACCACCCCCTCCTCCAGTGATCTTTGGAATATAATTGTCATTGCCCCTGCTATTTTTTCCCTGACCTCCCTTAAAGTCCTGGGAAAAATCCCATCAGGACCAGGAGACTTATTCAACTTAATTGACCCTAGAATCTCCAAAACTCACTTTACTAATCCCAATCCTTTCCATAACTAAGCCCTTTGACTCTCTTATCTCGTATAGCTCAATGTCCCTTTCCCTCATGAATACAGACAAGAAAAAATGTTCAATATTTCTCCATCTCATATGGTTCCTGAAATAGTTCACCAGTCCCATCATCCAGTGGACCTATTCTATCCTTAACCCTCCTTTTTCTGTTCACATATCTGTTAAAACCCTTAGGATTCACCTTTGCCTTATTAGCTATGGACTTCTCATACCTTCTTTTTGCCTTTCTAATTTCCCTCTTAAAGGTTCTTCCTGCAATCTAAAAAATGACCATACATCTCCTCAAACCCTTGTTTTTCTTTATATTTGGTATAGGCCTCCCTCTTGTCCCAAACAAACTTCTTAATTTCACCTGAAAACCACGGCTCCCTCGAAACTTTAATCTTCCCTTTCGGCCTGACTGGAACATAAAGATCCTGTACTCTCAAAATCTCAACCCTAAATGCCCCCCAAATTTCCTCTACATCCTTTCCAGCAAAAAGATCACCCCACACAACTCTCTGCAAATCCCTTCTCATTTCTCCAAATCTGGCCTTCCCCCACTCGAAGACCTTCAGCCTCTGACCCGACCTCAAAAAACCTCATTAAGCCAAAGCTAATGGACCCATGATCACTGGATCTGAAATTCTCTCCAACACTTACCTCCATCACCTGCCCCATTGCATTCCCAAACAACAGATCTAACACCGCTCCCCCTCTAGTTGGCGTCTCAACATATTGCTGCAAAAAGCAATCCTGAACACAACGCATCAATACTAAGCCATCCTGCCCTTTTACTAACTGCATTTCACAATCTATGTTTTGAAAATTGAAATCCCCAACCAACACCACTCTATTTCTTCTGCACATCTCACCTATTTCCTTGCACATTTGCTTTTCTAGTTCCCTTTCCTCATTTGGAGGCCGATAATATACCCCCATAATAGTAACCTCACCCTTCTTATTTTTCAGCTCTACCCACACTGCCTCCCTCGACGAGCCCTCCAGTCTACCTTGCCTCAGCACTGCTGTAATATCCTCCCTGACAAGTAATGCCACACCTCCCCCTCTTAATCCACCAACTCTGTCACATCTAAAGCAGCAAAATCCTGGAACATTCAAGTGCCAGTCACAAACTTCCTTTAACCACATCTCGCTAATGGCCACATCATAATGCCACATGTCAATCCACACCTTTAGCACATCCGGCTTCCTTACTATGCTTCTCGCATTAAAATAAATACATTTCAGGGATCTCCTACATCCTACCTTCTGCATATCCTCCTCTCTTCCATTCTCACAATTTTCACTACATCTGCTTTTCCTCCCTCAAATTATTCAAACTTGTCTCTTTCCCTAGCCTACAAACCCTCACTCTGCTCTCCTGCCTAACTGAAACCCTGTCCCCAACCATTCTAGTTTAAACCCCCCCCCCCCCTGACAAACCTAGCAAATGCCCCGCCATGAGACTGATGAAGATGTAACCCATCATTATGGTATAGGTCCCATCTTCCCCAAAAAAAGGTCCCAGTGGTCCACGAACTTGAAACTCTTTCTCTTACTCCACCCCTTTAACCACGGGTTTAACCTCCTCCTAATTCTATTTCTGCCTTCACTATCATGTGGCACAGGAAGCAATCTAGAGATTACCCCCTTAGTGGCCCTCCTTTTAAGCTTTCTACCCAACTCCCTATTCTCATTCTGCAGGACCACTTCCTCCCTCCTTCCAACATTATTGCTACCAACATGTACCACAACCTCAGGCTCCTCACCCTCCCCTTTTAGGATGTTCCGAACACGCATAGTCACATCCCGGACCCTGGCACCAGGGAAACAAACCACCATCCTGTTTTTCTTATCGCGTCCATAAAAACATTTCCCTGTCCTCCTAACCAATGAATCCCCCATAACTATTGTGCTTTTCCTTTTATCCCTACCTTTCTGGGTCACAGAGGTTGACACCACACCTCTGCCCACCATAGTCTGACAATACCCCTCCTCAGTATGCAAGGTGGAGTACAAATTTCTGAAGATGACAGACTCGGGTGCTTGCACATGAACCTGACCCCTCCCTTTCCTCTTCCTAATGGAAACCCATTGCCCCTCTTCCCATGGCCCCTGTGTGGCCACCTGCCTGTAGATCTTGTCTACGATAGCCTCATTCTCCCTAACCAGAGAGAGGTCATCGAGCTGCAGCTCAAGTTCCTTGACCCGGTCCTTCAAGCCACACTCCTTGTCTGTGATGGCCTCACTCTCCCTAACCAGAGAGAGGTCATTGAGCTGAAGCTCACGTTTCCTAACTCGGTCCCTTAGATGCTGCAGCTCAGCCCACTTTGTGCACATGTGGACGTCTGGGAGATGTGAAGACTCCATGACTTCTCACATGTGACACTGAGAGCAGAAAACTACCCTGACACTCATCCTTCCTCCTTCTTCTCAACCCTTACAAAGTAAAAAAAATAAACATATATATTAAATTAACTGTAAATCTCTTACCTTTAGTCCAGCATGCTCGTCCTCAGCCTCACTTCGCCTAAGACTCTTGAGCCAAAGCCTCAAAGACCCACTCCTTCACTGTGCCACTCACTCACTGGACCGCTCCTCACTGGCCACTCCCTTATACTTACCCTCCTTTTATTGGCCCCTTGGCCAATTAACCCCCTCACTCTCTCCAAGCTCCTCCTCCTCCAGATAGTCACCCGAACTCCAGTCGCTGCCTCCTCCGACTCACAGCCTGAACCAAGTAGGCCCAAGCCCCAATAAGCCCTGGAATGTAACGGCTTACCTGCCCGTCAGTTTCTCCAAGCTCCTCCTCCTCCAGATAGTCACCGAACTCCAGTCACCGCCTCCTCCAACTCACAGCCTGAACCAAGTAGGCCCAAGCCCAGGTAAGCCCTGGAATTTAATGGCTTACCTGCCCATTGCTCTCTCCAAGCTCCTCCTCATATAGATAGTTGCCACCTCCTCTGACTCACAGCCCGAACCTAGTAGGCCCAAGCCCCGGTAAGCCCTGGAATTTAACGGCTTACCTGCCCATCACTTTCTCCAAGCTCCTCCTCCTCCAGGTAGTCACCAAACTCCAGTCGCCACCTCCTCTGACTCACAGCTCGAACCAAGTATAAATGGAATAGTGAGTTGTTTAAAGGAACTAAAGATTTATCAGTATTAAAGCATATATTAAAAATATGGAACAAAATTCATATTGAAAATGATCAATGACCAAAAATGTTGTTAAAACAAAATCAACTTCCTTTTACTTTGAATACTTGTTATAGTAAAGGTATACGGAGAAAAAAAAGATTTTTTTAAGGATTTTTTTTAACTTTTGATCAATTAAAAGATAAATATTCTATACATAATAATACAATTTTTGCATATTATCAATTAAAAATGTATTTAAAAAAGAGACTGGGAGCAGATTTGAGACACCTTAAACAAAGTCAATTTGAAGATATAATAACAGATATATCTGTTGCTAAGAAATTTATTACTAATATGTATATAAAATTACAAGAAACTACAAAGAAAAAAGATTTATATAAACCAAAAATGTGATGGCAGAAAGATTTAAATATACAAATTCAAGAGGAGATTTGGTCAAAATTACATCAAGAAATACAGTAAATGTTAGGTATCAAAATGTTCAATATAATTTTCTTCATCAATTATATTATACTCCACATAAGTTAAATGGACTTGATTCTAATTACTCCAATAAGTGTTTTGATGTATTAAAGAAATGGGGGCTTTTTTGCATTCAGTGTGGTCTTGTGAACAAGTGGAAAGGTTTAGGAATGAACTGAGTTTATTATTAGGACAAATTATGAAGATAAAGATACCAAAAGATCCAAGAATATTTTTACTTGGGTGTATGTATATGAAAAGGATACAAAATTGAAATGGGATAAATATCAAGATTTTGTGTTAAGTATTGCAATAGCAACTGCAAAGAAATGTATAGAAATATCATGGAAAGAGAATAGAGAAGTGTTGTTAAGTTGATGGAAAAAATTACATATGGTTTAAGGGATCGAGTTGACACTTTTTATAGTATTTGGAAACCATATATGGATTTTATGAATAATTTTATGAATAATTTTCCATCCACCTCTTCTACCTCATCCACTCCTCTTAATCAGAATTTTTAATAATAATTAATGATTTCATATGCTAGTATTATTGTATATTAAATGGTAGGTTTTTCATTCTTTTCTATTTTTTTAATTTTTGGTGGGGGGTTGGGGAGAAAAAATATAAAAGTATTTTTTGTATCATTGGATTATGGATATTTGTTTAATATTTTATTTATTTTTTTCTGTAATGATACAAATGTTTTTTTTAAAAGCAGTGTGGTAAAATTTTGCTTTTTTAGCTCAAAATTTTCTTTGACGGTGTTACAGTGTGACATTCTACTATTTTTCAGTTCATTTTGTTTGCCTGAGCTGTCCTTTTAAGATTAGATTAGATTAGATTCACTTTATTGTCATTGTACCAGTAAACCAGTCAATGAAATATAACCAGCATCTAACCGGAAGTTAAAACTAACAACAACACTATTCTGCAATAAACTGTTTAAAAGTACCAAATTTATAATGTGAGGGCAGTGCCATGATTCAGTATTCAATGTAGTCATAATGTTATTTTTTAAAAAAAACAGCTCTTTTGTTGAGCCTACTGGTGTGTGAGCGAAGGCTCCTGTAGCGTCTGCCCGATAGGAGAAGAGTAAATAGTCCGAGATTCGCATGTGATGCATCATTGATGATGTTTCACACACTGCTCAGACATCGTTCCCTATAGCTGTTTTTGATGGTAGGCAATTGGATGCCAATAATCTATTGGGCAGTCATCACTATCTGCTGGAGTGCCTTGCGATTTTGTGCAAGACAATTCTCATACCACATCAAAATACCACATGTTTGCACGCTCTCAATTCTGCATCTTAGAAATCCAACAATATCCTTGGACAGAAGTGTATCTTCCTCATGTTCCTGTTTGTTTATCATTAGTTGCAATGTCCATTATTATTATAGGATACATTGTAATTACTTGGTACCTGTTCAGTATATTTTTTATTCTTACACATTGTGTGTGTGTGTGTGTGTGTGTGTGTGTGTGTGTGTGTGTGTGTGTGTGTGTGTGTGTGAGAGAGAGATGCTGTTGTGGCTTTTTAATCAAAACTGAAGAAGTCAGGGGCCAAGTGATATCTTCAGAGATATGGTTGCCAAGGAATTTAAAGCTTGATAAACATTCCACCACCACAATTCCATTGATGTAAATTGGGATGTGAGTGTGGCTTCTGTCAAGCCTGAATCCACAATGATCTCATTGGTCTTCTGAGATTGTGTGTCAAATTCTTATTGGGATATTTCATTATCCCATTTAATCAAGTCTACCACCATGGTGTCATCTCCGATTACTAAATTTGTACTATAGATAGGTATGCAGTGGAAGATAAAAAGGGAATACAGAAGGGAACTCAACATACAACCCTGGGGAATGAATGGAAGGTAAAAATTTGAGGTAAGAATGGAAAAGAAAATATTGCCCAGTTTAACAGATTTTTAATTTTTTTAATTTTTCACACTATGAACCATATTAACCAAAATACACAAAACACTTCCCTCTTGAATATACAGTGTCATTTTCTCTCCTTTTTCCCCTCTCTTCTCTCCCTCCTTCCCACCCCCCTCCAAACCTATTAAACGTTCAACATATACAATAAACCCATTAAACAATGTCATCACACAATGAAAATAAACGAGAAAACTGTGTCATCTACTTTTACACACTGGGTCAGTTCATTTCATCTTCTCATTCTATCATTTTAGGGGGTGGAGTCCACGGTAGGCCCTCTCTGTTGTGTTCCATGTACAGTTCCCAAATTTGTTCAAATAATGTGACTTTTAAAAAAATTATATGTTATTTTTTTCAATGGAACACATTTATTCATTTCCATGTACCACTGCTGTACTCTCAGGTTCTCTTCTGATTTCCAAGTTGACAATATACATTATTTTTCTACAGCTAAGGCTATCATAATAAATCTTTTTTGCGCTTCATCCAGTTTGAGGCCTAATTGTTTACTTCTTATATTACTTAGAAGAAAGATCTCTGGATTTTTTGGTATGTTGCTTTTTGTGAATTTATTTAATACCTGATTTAGATCTTCCCAAAACTTTTTCACTTTCTCACATGCCCTAATTGTTCCTGTTTCCTTCTTACAGCGAAAACATCTATCTGATAATGTTGGATCACATTTATTTAACTTTTGGGGCATGATACATATTGTATCATTTCTCATAGTTCCGGATGATAGTTTTTCCCATATTTCATTTTTTATCTTTATGTTTAGATCTTGTTCCCACTTTTGTTTGGGTTTATAGCTTATTTCATCATTTTCTTTCTTTTGCAGCTTGATATACATGTTTGTTATAAATCCTTTAATTATCATTGTGTCTGTAATCACATATTCAAAGCTGCTTCCTTCTGTTAATCTCAGCCTGCTTCCCAGTTTGTCCTTTAAGAAGGTTCTCAGATGGTGTTATGCAAACATTTTTCCATGAGTTATTCCATATTTGTACTTCATTTGTTCAAATGATAATAAATTATTTCCCAAAAAACAATTTTCTATTCTTTTAATCCATTTTCTCTCCCATTCTCTAAAGGAAAGCATATCTTTGTGAAAGGGATTAGTTGATTTTGCGTCAATAATAATTTTGATAGTTGGTAATTTGTTTTTTTTTCCTTTCTACGTGAATCTTCTTCCAAATGTTGAGCAGATGGTGCTGTACTGGTGAACTTCTACATTGCACCAGTTTTTCATCCCACTTATAAAGTATATGTTCTGGTACCTACTCCCTTATTTTATCTAGCTCTAATCTGGTCCAATCCGGTTTTTCCCTTGTTTGATAAAAATTTGATAGATATCTTAATTGTGCTGCTCTATAATAATTCTTAAAGTTTGGTAGCTGAAAGCTCCCTTGTTTGTACCATTCTGTTAATTTATCTAGCGCTATCCTCGGTTTCCCTCCTTTCCATAAGAATTTCCTTATTATTTTCTTTAGATCACTGAAGAATTTCTCTGTTAATGGAATTGGTAACGATTGAAATAGGTATTGTATCCTTGGGAAGATATTCATTTTAATCCAATTTACCCTTCCTATCAGTGTTACTGGTAAATCTTTCCAATGTTCTAAGTCATCTTGTAATTTCTTCATTAATTGCTGATAATTTAATTTGTAAAGATATACTAGATTATTATCTAGTCTAATACCTACATATCAGAATGCATGTGTTTGGCATTTAAATGGTGATTCTTTATTAAACTTTGTGAAATCCGCATTATTCATTGGCATCGCTTCACTTTTATTTGCATTGATCTTGTACCCCGATATTTCTCCATATTCCTTCAATTTCTTATGTAATTCTTTTATTAATAATTTTTGTTCAGTTAAGTATACTATGATGTCATCTGCAAATAGACTGATTTTATATTCCTTCTCTTTTATTTTTATCCCTTTCATTTTATTATCTGTTCTTATCAGTTCTGCCAATGGTTCTATTGCTAAAGTGAAGAATGTGGGAAATAGTGGGCATCCCTGCCTAGTTGACCTGCTTAATTTAAATTGGTTCGATATATATCCATTTACTGTCACCTTCGCCATTGGACCCTTATATAATGCTTTAATCCAATTAATATATTTATCTGGTAGGTTGAACCTCTGTAATACTTTGAATAAATAATTCCATTCTGCCCTGTCAAAGGCTTTCTCTTCATTTAAGGCAACAGCAACTGTTGGCGTCTTATTTCCTTGTACTCTATGGATTAAGTTAATGAACTTTCAAACATTGTCCGTTGTTCATCTTTTCTTAATAAATCCAGTTTTTTCTAGTTTTACTATTTTGGTACACAGTCAGCCAATCTGTTTTTTAATAGTTTTGCTATTATATAATCTGAGTTAAGTAGAGATATTTGTCTATACGATGCTGGTGTTAGTGGATCTATCCCCGTCATTGGTATTGCTGTAATTATTGCTGTTTTACATGAATTTGGCATGTTTTGTGTTTCTTCTATCTGGTTAATTACATCTAGGAGAGGAGGAATTAGTAACACTTTAAATGTTTTATAGAATTCTATTGGGAGTCCATCTTCCCCAGGCATTTTATTGTTTGGTAGCTTTTTTTAAATATATCTTGTATTTCCTCTTTTTTAAATGGTTTTATCAATTTGCTCCTCTTCTTGCAATTTCGGTAGTTCAATTTTAGCTAGAAACATCTATTTTGACTTCTTTCCCTTCGATCTCAGTTCAGTATAATTGCTCACTTATATCTGGGTAGAAGTTTTTTTTTTGACCTTTGTATTCCAGTGGTTTTTTGTCTTCTCTAATTTTATTCATTGCCTTCTCCAATATATTTTCTCTTGTCATGTATCTCAGAAATTTTACTAAAACGGATCTTGGTTTTTGTTGTGACTGTGGTTTCGGGGCTAATGTTCTGTGTGCCCTTTCTCTTTCCATTCCTTCCTGAATTTCAGGCATTCCCAGGACTTTTGGGATCCATTCTTTTATAAATTATTTTGTATCTTTGCCTTCATCTTCCTTAAGGCCCACTATATTTATATTGTTTTGCCTACTATAGTTTTCCATTATATCCATCTTCTGATCTAACGACTCCTGTGCTTCTTTAACTTTTTTGTCACTTTCTTCCAGTTTTCTTTTTAAGTCGTTCACTTCCATTTCTACTGCCATTTCATATTCTTCCACATTTTCCTATCCTTTCCCTACATCTGTTATGACCAGCTCTGTTCTACTCACTTTTTCTTCTGTTCTTTTCATTTTTCTTTTTATTTCAGTAAATTCTAGTGTCAACCATTCTTTTAATGCTTTCATTTGTTCTTGAAAAAAAAATATCTATGCACTGTCCATTCATTTTATCTCCTATTCCTCTTTGCAGAATTTGGTCTTCTCCTCCTCATCCTCCTCCTCCTCCTCCTCCTCCTCCTCCTGCTCCTCCTCCCCCTCCTCCTCCTTTTGGGTTTGTGTCTTCTATTTCTCTTCCTTGTATCTGTGTCTCTTCTGACTTTCTTGTTGAGCTGCTTGTCTCAGTCTGTTGGGTTTTTTTTTTCCATGGTTTCTTGATTTTGGTCCTCTTCTTCTGGGTTGGTTATCTGTTGTGTCTCTTGCTTCCTTTTTTCTTTCTGACCCCTCCCATTCCCGTTGCTTTCTTTGTCTTCCAGCTGGGAGCCCTGCTGTCGGACCTCTCTCAGCTGTTCGTGCTGTGGAGTTTCATTCCACAGCTGATCCCCCCTCCCATCAATGTTCTCCTTGCCGTGCGCATCGTGCATACACGATTCCTTGTGCATGAGCAGTTGCGCACCCCTGTTTGGCTCCGTGAGCCATTTTTGCAGTCCCGTGGTCGGTGGGTCGCAATCCTGCGGGGTCTCCACTAACCTTGGGGACCGGGCTCCTCTTTCCGCAGCGGGTCCCTGCTTTTTCATGCAGGTAAGGCCTTCATCTTTCTCTTCCGGCGTATTTCTTTCTTCTTTTCTTCCCGTTGTTTTTGGCTTTTCTTTCTTAAATGCCATTTTCTCCACACCTTTATTTTTTTTATTTGTTGTGATTTGTGTATCTGGGGCTTTGCTTTTTCTTCACTTTTTTCCTTCTTTTCTGAAGCGGGCTCGGATTCTCCTACCGACCATTACTCCATCACATGCCTCTTTCCCCAGTTTAACAGACTGTTAGTTAGGAAGTCAAAAATCCAATTAAAAAGGGATGGGCTGATACCACACAAATGGTTATCAGCTTAGGGGGACAACAGTGTTGAAAGCTGAGCTATAGTCGATGAATAGCAATCTAACATAAGAGTTAGAGGTGTCCAAATGTGTCAAAAGAGAGTGAAGTACTGTTGAAATAGCATCCTTGATTGACCTATTAATTCAGTAGATGATTTGATGAGAATCCATAGAGGCAGGCAAACAGAATTTTAGGTGAGATAAAATCAACCTCTCAAAACACTTTGCAATGATGGCAATAAGTGCAACAGAACGGTAGTCATTTCGACTCATATTTTAAATATAACACCATCTGGGCTGAATTCTATGGCTGTTTTCTGGTACATCTACTGCATCCTGAGCTCCCGCTGTGGTCTTCACATTGGAGAGACTAGGCACAGACTGGGAGATTGCTTTGTTGAGCACCTCTGCTCTTTCTGTCACAGTAGCGTGGATATTCCAGTGGCCACCCATTTCAATCCCCTGTTCCATTCCCTTGCTGACATGCCTGTCCATGGTCTCATGGACTGCCAGATTGAGACCACATGCAAATTGGTGGAACAACACCTCCTCTTCTGTCTAGACACCCTCCAGACAGATGGCATTAACATCAACTTCTCCCTCCCTTTTCTTTTACCTATTTTCACCTTTCTCCAGCTCTGTTTCTCTCCCTCTCTCTTCCCTTTTCCATCTGTCTCCTTTCACAGAGCCAAAATCAATTCTCACTTCTCCTCTCATCATATTCTATTAATACATTTTGTTGGCCTGGACTCCTCCAGCTCCCATTCTTCAGTCTTTATTCTGATGCATCCCTGTTCTTTGCTCGTATCTTTTGGAAGGGCTCAGGCCTGAAATGTGAGTAATATATCTTTTTCTCCCATGGATGCTGTGAGGCCGGCTGAGTTCCTCTAGCATTTCTGTTTAATTTTTTTTACTACAATCACAGGGTCTGCAGCAATTTAATCATTATATATGATTCATACCTTAAATTTTAAATTTAAATTTTAACATACAGCACAGTAACAAGCCATTTTTACCACTGAGTCTGTGCCGCCAAATTTACACCCAATTAACCTACATCCCCGGTACATTTTGAAAGGTGCAAGGAAACTGGAGCCCCCAGGAAAAACCCACAAGACACAGAGAGAACATTAAGCTCCTTACAGACAGCATGGGATTTGAACCCAGGTCCTGATCACTGGCACTGTTAAGGCATTGTGCTAAATGTTACATCAACTGTTCCGCCCCTATTGTTATTTGACATTCTTTGCTCCCCACTAGCCAAAAGATGTGACCAGTACCTGCTCATGGTTATTGCTACTTTTTATTAGTTGTTGGAAACCTGATTTCTTAAGGGCAATTCCTCTCCTATATCTCTTCTTCCAAAAGTAGGCATTGTATTATGCTGCTTGACAGTGGTTCTCTCCTGGATTTTGAATATAATCTGTGACTTGATATCATGTAAATGAATTGAATTAATGCACATCTTAAGTGTAACATGAGAAACTTTGATCTTCATTCCCTTGTACCCAAGGGAATAATTTCAACCAGCAGAAACTGTTTCCTCAATGACAAAATGCATCCTTTTAATAGGAAATAATGCAAATGCAGGTTTTCATAGCATAATATTTAGCACTCATTAGATACATATCTGTAATGCAAACTGCCTGATATAGTCATTATCTATGAAGTAGTTCAAAAAAATGGTTCCCAACCTTGCTGCATGACCTTGAGAGTTAGAAGGTTGAGGTGGTGGTGCAGAACGTTTGGTATACACATATCACAGTTTTAAAACTCTAAGTGTTTTTTTTTCCAATAGTTCACTGGGAAATTTCAAAAAGAAGACATACATACTTGCAAACCATTTTCTCTGTCATAGTTTGGCAGTTAGTAGGTGAAAAATTCTGGGGTGCTGCGAGACCTGCTGATTTTATCTTGCAAGTAATAGTTTGCTCAAGATACCAGCATATGAAGTTCTTGTGATTTTTCAAATCAGAATTGAGATTTTCTTTACTCAGACTGTTCTGGGGAGTGCATGTATTGTGCCATTGAAACTGGAGATAAAGAGTACTGTTTGGAAAAAAAAGAGTCTTCAGCAGATGTTTATGGACATCACACATACTTCAAAATGATGATCATTAGTATTTGACTTTGTTTTTTAATGGAACAATAAGGATTTTTTTTTAAAACCTCAAGATTATAAAAAAAAACATTATCCACTTATTTAGAGAAAATATTGGGACGAGTTTGCTGAATTAAAAAAATAGTCAAAGACATGTGGTGTTATGCAATGAGCAGCAGGGATAATGTTTCTGTACAAAAATAGGATGCCTCTATTTTTTTTTTGTTTAGTAGAGATCATTAGATAAAGAAATATAAAAATATTTTAAATAGTAAAAAATGTGGGGTACCTTGGATGAAATGATATGATTTAAGTGCAATGTACATATATTTTTAAAATTTTTTAACATATATCCAAATGTACTCTGTATTCTTGGATGCGAAATTTCAATGTTAATAAAAATATTGAAAAAAATGTTTTAAACAGAAATCCAGCTAATGAGCAAATGTAAGACTGGGACTTATGTTAACAATTTATTAGAGCATTATGGGATTGTGCTCATTATTAACAATGACATCCAACCAGGTTTAGCAAAATGAACAAGTATTTTCACTGCTTTAGGGAATTTGTAGAGCAGTCCAATCCATACCATTATTCTTTGGGGATTTTTTCTTATATCATTGCAACATTAAGTTGAACAAGATTGTACATTCACGATCAAGCAACTTTTGTGGCAAAGAGGATGATAAGGGAGCATCTATTGTATAATACTTTAGCCTATAATGGTGTTGAAGTGTATTCCAACATAAAAATACACAAAAAAATAGTAATGATACATGAATTAGGAGCAGGAATAAGCCACATCCTTGCAAGTCTGGTCCAACATTCAATAATAATGTGACTGACTGTAACTTCAACTTCATTAAGTTTTTTTGTTCAATAGGCCGGACTAAATCCTATGCTTGCTTAAGGTGGTGGCACACCAGTTACTTTAATTCTTACAGTACATACTCCTTATGGTTTGGAGCTAACATGAAATTTATGGCTGGATTTGTGATAGAACGATGTATTTTTACTAAACTATTTCATGATTCAGCTTACAATACAGATGACGTGTTTATCGCTGCTTTAAAAATATACAAATATGTTACAACCATTTGAAGGCTAAGAATTCACAGGCCTTCAGGGAGAGTAAAATGTTGCCTCATTTCTGACTCAAGTGGAAATATAAACAGTGACCCATGTTCACAGATTCTCCCACAAAAACCAACAATATCATAGGTTTCATTCAATCCCATCTCACTATTCTTAATGCTACTAGATACACATTTAGCCTGTTAAACCCTTTCTTCTATTGCAATTGCCCAATCCTGGCATCATTTAAGTAAATCTTCTTTCATCTGCTTCCATTGATATAACAACATTCATTCACAAAGGAGATTAATACTATTTAGAAAACTCGAGATATAGTCTCACCAATGCCCTACATAAACTTGTATTCAAATCCCCCAGAAATAAATTAAAATATTCTTTTAACTTTGGTAATTCCTTGTTATACATGCATACCAATCAGTTGTGACCCATGTGCAAGGGCTCTTTGTACATCTCAAAGATTTGCAATCTCTCCCCATTTGGAATATTAAATGTTCTTCCTGACAATATGGATAATTTCACAATTCTACATTCATTTGCCAGATCCTTTCACTCAGATAATTCAACTACATCCCTTCGTAACCTCATTACATCTCCTTATATCTCACTTTCATACCTCCCTATGTCTCATTATCAGTTATCACAACCAAACCAAATGATGCCTTCATGCACATCATCTATGTAAATTATCAAACGTTTGGGCCTCATCACCCATACCTGTACCACACATTATAAATGGCATGTTAATGTCTACTATTTTCTATTAGCCAGTCAATTTCATCATGCTAAATAGGTTACCATTAGCTTTCATTTTCCACAACAACCTTATCAAACCTGTTCTGGAAATCTCAGCATCCACAGAAAATGTTACTATTTCAAAAAAACTCTAATAAATTGAACAAACTTGATTACCCCTTTCATAAAATTTTGCAGACATTACTTGAATCATTTTGATTTTTTTTCTGCCATATTATAACATAGAAACATAGAAACATAGAAGATAGGAGCAGGAGTAGGTTATTCGACCCTTCGAGCCTGCTCCGCCATTCAACGAGATCATGGCTGATCTTAAAGTTCAGTACCCCATCCCTGCCTTCTCTCTGTAACCTTTAATACCCTTATACTGAAGAAATATATCTAATTCCCTCTTAAATATATTTAATGACAACGGCTCTGTATACGCTTATCTTTGTGAGGTTTTTCAGTTGGTTGTTTTTCCAGACTCTTTTGTGTAGTCTTCCAAAGGCGCTATTTGCCTTGGCGAGTCTGTTGTCTACCTCATTGTCGATCCTTGCATCTGATGAAATGGTGCAGCCGAGATAGGTAAACTGGTTGAACGTTTTGAGTTTTGTGTGCCCGATGGAGATGTGGGGGGGCTGGTAGTCATGGTGGGGAGCTGGCTGATGGAGGACCTCAGTTTTCTTCAGGCTGACTTCCAGGCCAAACATTTTGGCAGTTTCCGCAAAGCAGGACGTCAAGCGCTGAAGAGCTGGCTCTGAATGGGCAACTAAAGCGGCATCATCTGCAAAGAGTAGTCATACCCACACTCCTGTTCGGCTCCGAATCATGGGTCCTCTACCGGCACCACCTACGGCTCCTAGAACGCTTCCACCAGCGTTGTCTCCGCTCCATCCTCAACATCCATTGGAGCGCTCACACCCCTAACGTCGAGGTACTCGAGATGGCAGAGGTCGACAGCATCGAGTCCACGCTGCTGAAGATCCAGCTGCGCTGGATGGGTCACGTCTCCAGAATGGAGGACCATCGCCTTCCCAAGATCGTATTATATGGCGAGCTCTCCACTGGCCACCGTGACAGAGGTGCACCAAAGAAAAGGTACAAGGACTGCCTAAAGAAATCTCTTGGTGCCTGCCACATTGACCACCGCCAGTGGGCTGATAACGCCGCAAACCGTGCATCTTGGCGCCTCACAGTTTGGCGGGCAGCAGCCTCCTTTGAAGAAGACCACAGAGCCCACCTCACTGACAAAAGGCAAAGGAGGAAAAACCCAACACCCAACCCCAACCAACCAATTTTCCCTTGCAACCGCTGCAATCGTGTCTGCCTGTCCCGCATCGGACTGGTCAGCCACAAACGAGCCTGCAGCTGACGTGGACTTTTTACCCCCTCCATAAATCTTCGTCCGCGAAGCCAAGCCAAAGATATTTAATGAACCTGCCTCTACTGCCCTCTGTGGCAATGAATTCCACAGATTCACCACCCTCTGGGTAAAGAAATTCCTCCTCATCTCGGTCCTAAATGGTTTGCCTATTATCCTCAAACCATGGCCCCGGGTTCTGGATTTTCCCATCATTGGAAACATCCCATCTGCATCCATTCTGTCCAGTCCAGCCAGAATTTTATATGTCTCTATGAGATCCCCTCTCAATCTTCTAAACTCCAGCGAGTACAATCCCAATTTGCGCAATCTTTCCTCATAAGTCATTCCTGCCATTCCAGGTATCAGCCTGGTGAATCGCCTCTGCACTCCCTCCATTGCAAGAACATCCTTCCTTAGATAAGGTGACCAAAACTGCACACAATACTCCAGGTGTGGTCTCACCAAGGCCCTGTACAGCTGGAGTAAGGTATCCTTGTTCCTATACTCAAACCCTCTTGATATGAAGGCCAACATACCATTTGCCTTTTTAACCATCTGCTGTACCTTCATGCTCGCCTTCAGAGACTGGTGTACAAGTACCCCTAGGTCTCTCTGCACTTCCCCATCTCTTAATCTATTGCCATTCAAATAGTAATCTGCCCTCTGGTTTGTATTACCAAAGTGGATAACCTCACATTTATCCACATTGTAGTGCATTTGCCATGTATCTGCCCAGTCCCTCAATTTATCCAAATCACACTGGAGCTTCCTGACCCCCTCTTCCATGCACACAACCCCTCCTAGCTTAGTGTCATCTGCAAATTTGGAGATATTACATCCAATCCCCTCATCCAGATCATTAATGTAAATTGTGAACAGCTGGGGTCTCAGTACAGATCCCTGTGGCACCCCACTGGTCACCGCCTGCCACTCAGAAAACAAGCCATTTATCCCAACTCTCTGTCTTCTACCTGCCAGCCAGTTCTCAACCCACATCAATACTTTGCCCCCAATCCCATGAGCCTTGATTTTGGAAGCCAGTCGTTTATGCGGGACCTTCTCTAAGGCCTTTTGGAAGTCCAGGTACACCACATCCACTGGCTCTCCCCCATCTATTTTACCTGTCACCATCTCAAAGAATTCCAATAGATTTTTCAAGCACGATTTACCTTTTGTAAATCCATGTTGACTCCGTCCGATCCCTTCTCTGCTAGTCATATGCTCCACAATTACATCCTTAATAATGGATTCCATCATTTTGCCCACTACTGATGTAAGGCTCACCGGCCTATAATTCCCCACTTTTTCTCTACCCCCCTTTTTAAATAGTGGGGTAACATTAGCTACCCTCCAATCCATGGGTACTGATCCTGAGTCTATCGAGTTCTGGAAAACAATTCTTAAAGCATCTGCTATCTGAATGGCCACTTTCTTAAGTACCCTAGGATGTAGATTATCAGGTCCTTGGGATTTAAATGCCTTCAATCCCATCAATTTCCCCAAGACCATGTCCTTAGAGATACTGATTTCTTTCAGTTCCTCCCTTGCATTAGTCTCTATGTTTCCCAACATCCTTGGGAGGTTATTTGTATCCTCTCTTGTAAAAACATAACTAAAGTAAGAATTTAATTGGTCTGCTATTTCCTCATTCCCCATTATATATTCCCCTAATTCCGACTGCAAAGGACCTATTCTGGATTTCACCAATGATTTCCTCTTGACATATTTATAAAAGCTTTTGCAGTCGGTTTTTATATTTGTTGCAAGCTTACTTTCGTAATTTATTTTTGCTCTCTTGATTAATCCCTTTGTCCTCCTTTGTTGCATCTTGAACTGCTCCCAGTCTTCGGTTGTGGTACTTTTTTGGCCAATTGATATGCTCTCTCTTTGGACCTGATGCTGTCTCTAATTTCCCTTGTTATCCACGGTTGAGTCACCTTTCTTGGTTTATTTTTATGCCAAACCGGTATAAACGATTTTTGCAATTTCTCCATTAGATCTGTGAATGCTTTCCATTGTTAATAATGGCATCTTTAATAATGGCAGTTAACTTTTTTTGATGACTGATTTTGTTAATTGACCTGTAGCTTCCTGCTTTCTGCATCCCCTCATTTTCAATAAAATAAGTAAAATGTGTTATTCTCTATCTAATGGATATTTAGGAAAATGTAAGCTTTTGCATCAACCTTTTCATGAACTACTTCTTTTGAGGCCCCATGAGAAAGTCCATCAGCCTTTAGCACAGGACTACTTCCCCACCGATTGTAGTTTTCAAGAGTTCCTCCCTCTCTTCCAGTTCCAGATTACACTTTTTTGTCTAAACAGGATGTTGCTGAAATCTTTCATAGTGGAATCTTTCATACAGGTATAAAATTCACTTAAAGTGCATCTTAATTATTAGCCTGCAGGATCATTATGCACAATTAATTTGTAAAAACAAAACATCTTTAATATGCATTGTATTGGTTATAAAAGCAATATTCTCACTTCACTGCCCTCCAAATCAAATGCTTGTCTTTTTTGTATTTTATTTCTGCATATTGATGAGTATTTCACTTTCAATTCATGTAACTTTGGAGAAAGGAAACTGATTTTATTGTTTAAAACTACTCTAAATGCCTTGCCTTTTGGCAGATTCCTTTTAGATGTTCTTTTGCTACTCAACTCTTATCATAATCATAATTATTCTATGCAAGTAAATGAAAATTTTGCTAAACAGAGACATGAAAATTCTCCACAATGACATCCACAACAATGATTTACTGTGGCAAATTGTCTACTGGTTCAATTGCCGAATACAAACAAAACACTGAAATGAACCACAACACTTTCACAAGATAAAATCTTTTTTTTGTAACTTGTTTATATTCTTTCATTGTGAGATCAGATTCACAGAAAAAAAAACAGTTCTTGATCACGGCTGAAAATGATACCATTGTTGAGTGATTATTTTGCAATGTGCTATGTCAATGTTAATGAACAACAAACATATATCACACTGATTTGTAACTTCTTAATATTTTGAAGAATTTCTCTTAGTGAATTATTTAAACTGCACTGACTTGTTTTGCAGAAAAAAAGATAACTCTTGACAGAAATATAACATTGGATTGGAGTAATTACAGGCAATGACCTTGAAAAATGTTAATATAACATTGGAGAAAATAAGTTATTCAAAGCTTGAACTATTTTTCCAAATTTCTGTCTGATATTTTTTGGGTCCTAGTATTGATTTTTCTGGCAAGAAACTCAGCTGAACAAATACCAATTAATACTACTTATTAAAAAATAACTGTTTTATTAATCTCTCTCTTTCTCTCTTTGGCTTGGCTTCGCGGACGAAGATTTATGGAGGCGTAATGTCCACGTCAGCTGCAGGCTCGTTTGTGGCTGACAAGTCCGATGCGGGACATAAGACATAACAACCATACTATTTAAACCAGTAGGTACATTTTCATTGCATTAATAGGATGTGTGCTACACAGATCTCCGAAAAGCAATCATCAAATATATTGATCCTGGCTGAGATTCCAGCCACCACAGCATCATGTTATTTCTTTCAGCAGTTACCCCCTTAAAACACAGTGACCTAAAACACCAGTAATTCTGTAAATTGTGAAGCAATTCAATGATCATTTGGCTGAGAAATGAGCATGATGTTGGATGAAAGAGGCGAGACAACAATATTCACTTGGTATCATAGGGAATCACTCTTTTATTGGCATTTAGAAAAAAAAATCCATACAGGCTATTCTTCCACAAGCTGACATGGGCTCACATCGATGACTACAGAAGAAATTCTTCAAACTCTTGACAGGTGCATGCACTATTCTCCACATCAAAGTCAAGGTCACCCTCACATACAGATGTTGGACTCAGGGCTTTTCCAAGCTGTTTCTGTTGATATAATCTATAAAGAACACTCTGCTGGTCACTGTTAAGTTACAGAAGTCAAGACAACATAAACAATAATCTGAAGAACTTTTGATTTTTTAAATAATGATTTCAGTGTGCAAAGCTGGCAAGTAGCACTTGGCTGCAATGCTAAATGCAGGCCTTCAGTGTCAGTACTCATGCTCTTACAGACACCTCTCTGAGAATCTGCAATCCTCTTCCATTCATTCCATCATGTGTTCTTTCTCAGTCCTCTCCTGTAACGGAAAAGATGCTGCTTTATTATTTTGTGATTGTCTAAAGGTTGTTTTATAGAAGTCAGATCTATGAGGATATTTGCTAATGTGATGAAAAAAATCAACTACTGTCTCAAAACACAGTGGAGTGGATGAACAGAGGGACCTTGGGTGTTCAAAATCTTACATCCATCAATGTCACTGCACAGGTTGATAGGATAATTAAAAAGGTCTATGGGATCCTGCGACTAATTAATAGGGGGATTGAGTTCAGGTGTTGAGATGTCATGTTGCAACTCACAAATTTCTGGTCACCTCATTATAGGAAGGATGTGGAAGTTATGGAGATGTACCAGGATGTTGCCTGGATTGGAAAACATGTCTTATGAGGCAAGGTTAGCAGAGCTGGGACTTTTCTCTTTGGAGCATGGAAGGATGACAGGAGACTTAATGGAGATCTACAAGGTTATGAAAGGCATAGATAGGATGGACAGCCAGCACCTGTTTCCCATGGAAGGAGCAGCAAATACAAATGGACTTATATACAAAGTTAAGGGAGGGAAGTTTAGCAGAGACATCATGGGTAAGCTTTTTTTTTACACAGAGTTGTGGGTACCTTGAATGCTTTGCTGGGGATGGTGGTGGAAGCTGAAACATTAGAGGGATTTAAGAGATACTTAGACAGATACATGGATGAAATAAAAATAGAGGGCTACAGGGTAGGGAGAGTTTCATACTTTTAAAAAATGGATATATTGATCATAGCAACATTGAGGGCCGAAGCACCTGTACTGAGCTTTATTGTTCTCTGTTTTAAACCACAATGGTGTTTTTAAAGGAACAATGATTAATTGTGTGCTCTTTTTGAAGTGTTTTAAAATAACATTGAAGTTGATGAAGCTCTTTTAATGCCAGAAAACCTCTGCAGTTTCCTTTTAGTCTTAGCAGAGTAAAAAAAAATGTTTAGTTTCAAAGAAGGATTTTATTTATTTACTTTACAGAATCTAGGCATTGCTGGCAAGATGATTCCTAATTACTCCTGAGAAAGTGGTAAAGAGCTGACTCCTGTTTTGCTCTTCTGGTTAATGTATTCTTTGTTGAGTAGGGTGTTCCTGGATTCAGACCCAATAATGATGGCAATATTTTTCTAAGTCGCATGCAATTTGCAAATGGTGACATTCCCATGAATTTGCTGTCTTTCCTGAATGAAAAAGGTAATGAATTGTGGAGCTTCTATCAAAGTACCAAGGGTAAGTGGTAAGTCTAAATATTGTAGGTAGTGCACACATGAATCAGTCCTTAGTGTATTTGATGGAAAGGCAGTCAAACTGGCTGCCCTATCCTGGATATCATTGCTTGAGCATTGTTGGAGCTTCACTCATCCAGGTAAGATGGAAATAAATGATTTCACTTTGATGCCTTTAGTCTTAGTTTTACCAGAGCTCCTTTTCTTACTATGTTTTGTTCAATGTTACCTTAATGTCAAGAGGAGGCACTCTCACCTCATCTCTGGATTTCTGTTTCTTAGTTCATGTAATGAGATCTTGAAGGCACCAGTGGCCTTGGTATCAAAGAACGTATTCACTAATAGCCAGCTTATTGGTCCCCAGTTAGGATTTTGGTAGGACCACATAACTCCATAATAATGTCTGGAAGGAGATTTTAAATTTAAATTTAGATATACACATGGAAGTAGGCCTTTAACATAGAAACATAGAAAATAGGTGCAGGAGTAAGCCATTTGGTCCTTCAAGCCTACACTGCCATTCATTTTGATCATGGCTGATCATCTACTCAGTACCCAATACCTGCCTTCTCCCCATAACCCTGATCCCCTTAGCCACAAGGGCCAAATCCAACTTCCTCTTAAATATAGATAAGGAGCTGACTTCAATTACTTCCTGTGGAAAAGAATTCCACAGATTCAGCACTCTTTGAGAGAATATTTTTTCCCTCATCTCAGTCCTAAAAGACTTCCCTCTTATCCTTAAACTGTGTCCTGGTCCTGGTTCTGGTTTTCCTCAACATCGGGAACAAACTTCCTGCATAGAGCCTGTCTAATCCGTTAAGAATTTTATATATTTCTATAAGATCTCCCCTCAATCTTCTAAATTCCAGTGGGTATAAGCCTAGTCAATCCAGCTGTTTTACATATGGAAGTCCTGCCATCCCTGGTATCAATCTAGTGAACCTTCTCTGCACTCCCTCCATGGCAATGATGTCTTTCCTCTGATATAAAGACCAAACTGCATACAATACTTCATGTGTGGTCTCACCAAGGCCCTGTAAAGCTGCAGTAGAACCTCTCTGCTCCTGTTCTTGAATCATCTTGCTATGAATGCCAACATACCATTCTCTTTCCTCTCTGCCTGCTCTATCTGAACGCCCATTTTCAATGACTGGTGTACAATAACACCCAAGTCTCGTTGCATCTCTCCTTTTCCTAAATGGATACCATTTAGGTAATGATCTTCTCTTCTGATCTTGCCTGCAAAGTGGATAACCTTGGCCCACTCACCTAACTTGTCCAAATCACCCTGCATCCTCTACACAGTTAACCCTGCCACCCAGCTTTGTGTCGTCTACAAATTTGGAGATGTTGCTTTCTATTCCCTCATCTAAGTCATTGATAAATATTGTAAATAACTGGTCCCAGCACTGAGCCTTGTGATACCCTACTAGTCACTGGCTGCCATACTGAAAAAAAAAATTTCCTTCTCTTTGCTTCCTGTCTGTCAACCAATTCTCTATCCACTTTATTTCCATATGTCCTATACCATGCACTTTAAGTTTGAACACTAATGTCCTGTGGGGGACCTTATCAAATGTCTTCTGAATGTCCAGATATACCACATCCATTGGTTCTCCCTTATTCACTCTACTAGTTACATCCTTAAAAAATTCTATTAGATTCATCAGATATGATTTCCCCTTCATAAAACCATGCTGACTCTGTCCAATGATATTACTACTTTCCAAATGTGCTGCAATCATGTCTTTAATAACTGACGCTAGCATTTTACCAATTTCCAAAGTCAGGTTAACTGATCTAACTTCTCTCCTGGTCCTTATTTCTCTCTCCCTCCCTTCTTTAAAAAATGGGGTTATGTTTGCCACCCTCTAATTCTCAGGAACTAATCCAGAATCTAAAAAGTTTTGAAAAATTATCACTATTGCATCCACTCTTTCTTGGGCTACTTCCTTAAGCACTCTTGAATGCAAACTATCCAGCCCTGGGGATTTATCTGCCTTTAATCCCGTCAAAATACTTAACACAACTTCTTGACTTACAGGTATTTCCTTTAGTCTTTCCCTAACATTAGATCCTTGGTCCCCTATTATTTCCTGAAGATTATTTATGTTTTCCTTCGTGAAAACAGAACTAAAGTAGTTATTCAATTAGTTTGCCATGTCCTTGTTCCCCATGATCAATTCACACTGTTTCTGTCTGTAATGGACTCACATTTGTCTTAACTAACCTCTTCCTCTTTACATATCTATAAAAGCTTTTACAGTCGTCTTTTTGTTCCCTGCCAGCTTTCTCTCATAATCCCTTTTATCTTTCCTAATTTATCCTTTTGTCCTCTTCTGTTGAACCTTGAGAATTTCTCCCAGTCCTCAAGAATATATATATTTTTTTCCTAGCTAGTTTTTCTTTGGATTTGATTCTCTCGCCGATTTCCCTTATGAGCCATGGATGCACTGCCTTCTTTAATTTATTCTTTTTTTTCCAAACTGGGATGTACAATTGTTGTATTTCATCCAAGCTATCTTTAAATGATTGCCATTGCATTTCCACCATTAGTCCTTGAAGTATTAATTGCTAATCTACCTTAGCCAATTCACGTCTCATATCATCAAAGTTTCCCTTCTTTAAGTTCAGACCTTTGTATTTGAACTAACTCTCAATGAAGAATTCCACCATATTGTGGTCATTCTTGCCCAAGGGGCTTCTCACAACAAGATTACTAATTAATCCTTCCCCATTACTCAATACCTAGTCTAGAAAGGTTCCTCGACATGCTGGTCTAGAAAACAATCCCGCATACATTCTAAGAGATCCTCTTCCTTGTTATCCTTACCAATTTGGTTTACCCAATCTACATGTAGATTAAAGTCGCCCGTTATAACTGCTGTACTTTGTTTCATACATTACTAATTTCTTGTTTAATGCCATCCTTAACCTCACTGCTACTGTTAGGTGGACTGGACACAAGTGTCTAGTGTCTTCTATCCTGACCTATATTGATTCTACACCTTCCAAGCTAATGTCCTTCCTTTCTATTGCATTCACCTCCTCTCTAACCAACAATGCTACCCCACCTTCTTTTCCTTTCTGTCTATCCCTCCTGAATATTGAATATCCCTGAATGTTGAGCACCCAGTCTCGGTCCCCCTGAAGCCATGTCTCCATGATCCTAGTCATTAATAACTATCTCCACATTCAATTCATTCACTTTTCATAAATGCTCCTTGCATTGAGATACAAAACCTTCAGGCTTGCTTTTGCCACAGTCTTATCCCTTTTACCATTATGTTGAAAAGTGACCCTTTTTGATTTTTGTCCCAGGTTCACCTGCTGGCCACTTTTGATTTTCACCTTGCTACCTTTTGCTTCTACCTTCATATTACACCCTTCTGTCTCTCTTCCCTTGTTCTCATCCCCCTGTCAGATTGGTTTAAACCTTCTCCAACAGTGCTAGCAAATAAACTCCCTTAGACATTGGTCCTGTCTCTGTCACATGTACACTGCCCCTTCTGTCCCAGAACTGATTCCAATGTCCCAGGAATCTGAAACCTTTCCTCCTACACCCTATTCAAGCCACATATTCATTCTAACTATCCTGTTATTTCTATTCTAGCTAGCTCGTGGCACTGGTAATTATCAAGAGATTATTAGACTAATTGATAACAAGCCCACCTCACTGACAAATGACAAAGGAGGAAAAACCCAACACCCAACCCCAACCAACCAATTTTCCCTTGCAACCGCTGCAACCGTGTCTGCCTGTCCCGCATCGGACTTGTCAGCCACAAACGAGCCTGCAGCTGACGTGGACATTACCCCTCCATAAATCTTCGTCCGCGAAGCCAAGCCAAAGAATTACCCCTGAGGTCCTACTCCTTAATTTATTTCATAGCTCCCTAAAGTCATCTTGAAGGACCTCATTCTGTCTTTGTTTTCCCCTAAATCAATATGAATCACGACATCTGGCTGTTCACCTTCCCCTTTCAGAATGTCCTGCAGTCGCTCTGAGACATCCCTGACCCTTGCACCCGGGAGGCAACACACCATCTGTGAGTCCAGTTTGTGGCCACTGAAACCCCTTACAATCGAATCCCCTAACTATTGCTCTACCACTCTTTTTTCCAGCCCTCTTGCACAGCAGAGCCACTCACAGTGCTATGATCCTGGCTACTGCAGCTTTCACCTGGTGGGTCACCCCACCCTCAGCAATATCCAAAGCGGCATATCAGTTTTGGAGGGTGATGACTGCAGGAGACTCCTGCACTACCTTCCTGTTATTTCTCTTACAGTTGATCACCCAGTCTCTATCCTTCTTTACCCTCTGAAACTGAAGTGCGACCAATTCACTAAATGTGCTATCTACCTTCATCCCGGATGCACCAAAGTGAGTCCATGTGCAGCTCCAGTGTCATCATGTGGTCAATCAGGAGCTGCAGCTGGATACACTTGCTGCACGCATATTCCTGAGCTCCCACATAGCACAGGTGGAGCATGCCACAGGTCTGAACTCACCTGCCATGCCTGAAATACACTCTTATGCCTAAATAATATTAAATGAGAAGAATGAAGACTCACCCCTTTTACCTGTGCCTCCGCCTCTGCTTGCCGAAGCCTCTCGAGCCAAAACCTCAGTCCCCCCCTCTCCTTCCTTGATCCACTCACTCACTGACTGCTCCTTTACCTTTTACCTCCTTTTATTGACCCTTTACCAATTTACCTCTGTCACTCTCACCTCGCTCCTCCTCTCCTGGATGCCTCTGACTCTTAGTCTTCACCCGAAGCACTAGGCCCAAGCCCCAGTAAGTCTGGCCCACAATCCCATGCTGCCCAAATAACTCTATTAACCTACAACCCTTGCATGTTTTTTGGTGGGTGGAAAGAAAGGGAGAACCCAGAAGAAACCCTACAGACAGCACCAGATTCAAACCCAGGTTGGTGGTCCTGTAATAGGGTTGTGCTAACTACTATGTTAATGGTGTTGGCAAGCAATCCCTGGGTTACAAACAAGATCCATTCCTAAGTCTGTCTTTAAGTCAAATTTGTAGGTAAGTCGGAACAGGTACACAAGTTTCTCATTTAGTGACAATTAGTCAAATGTTTGCCTCAGTATACAATATATATTTTGCCTTTCTGTGCATATAAATCTACTGGAGTAAATTTGTTGTGGCACACTCAACAGAGCATTTATGACAATGTGATCTGACTTAAAATGGCAGATGGTATTCTCCTTACTCAAGCCAATGCACCGGAAGCCATGCATAGCCTGTTCATAAGTTTATAACCTGGGGCTGCCTGTATTCATGTTACATTTCTGGAATAGAATACAAGAGTCTCATTAAGCGATATTGGTCTGAGCTTAAGCTGTTAGATATGGTCTCTATATCTTCCTAGGATATGTGACTGGCCTGCCACATCCTGACATTTGTTGGCCTGATCTCAGTCACAGACAGGTCCAAGCTATTGAGTATAGGGGTCCTGCACACTGAATGCTCCTGCTCCAGGGTGGCAAATCATGATCTCCTGTCAAAACTGGGCCAAATTTTAATTTCTGAAAGTAAGTAATTAAAAACTAATTATTAAAAACATTAACAATCCGAACACTCGGAAAAGTAGCTAGAAATAATGTAAACACCAAACTCAATTCTGGAGAATCAACAACAAAGAGACAGATGCTGCTGCTTCTGTACGTCAGCAAGCCTGTAACTGCCATGTATCTACTACTATTTGCTAAAGTATGAGATTTATGGGCATTTAAACTGTAGGTCACTATGAGCTGCAAGGCCACAAAATGCATTGCTCTCAATGTTAATTTAAACAAAGGAGCTGATTGTGAACTTTAGAAAGAAGAGGCCAAGGGATTATTTGCCTGTCTTCATTGACAGGACAGTGGGGAGAGGGTTAGTATTTTCCTGGGCATCTACATATTGGAGGACCTATCCTGGGGTCATTCACATCAAGGCACACCAACGCCTGTACTTTCTAAAGTGATTTGGCATGTTGCCAAATACTCAAACTTCTAGAGATGTAATATGAAGAATATACTGACTGGATGCATTAAAACCTGGCTCGGAAACTCATGGAGAAGACTGCAGAGAGAGAGGAGTCACGTGATGGAGTAGTGGCCGGACGGTGAACTCCAGCCCTCTCCAGAAAAGTCGGGAAAAACAAAGGAAAACACAAAGGCACAGAAATAAAAGTTACAGAAAAGTGAGTATAAAGGTGGAAAGAAGATGGCGACAAAAAAAGAAAAATCAAAAGCAACGGTAAGAAGAGAGGAAGAGAAGACAAAGGAGGAAAAAGGTGAAGGCCTTACCTGTCCGAAGAGGCCCGCTGCGGAGAGAGAAACCCGCTCCCTCAGGTCGGTAAATAATGGTCTACAAAAATGGCTCGCTGAGCCGAGTAAAAGTGCGCAACCGCGCATGAAAAAAAACACACCGACGGGAGGGGGGACCAGCTGGGGAGTCGATCTCCACAGCCGGCAACGACAGCTGCAGAACACCTGCAGCAAGAAGAGACCACAGAAGACAATGGAAACAAGAAAGAAGAGAAGGAAAGGGCAACAAAGAAACAACAGATGGTCAACCCAGAGGAAGAAGAAGAGGAAGAGTACAGTGAAATAGAAGAAGAAAAGAAAGGCAAGATAAAGAAGGTACTTTCTCTTATTAAAGGATACATGGAGTCATTTAAAGAATGGCAAACACAGGAATTTAATGATTTAAGAAAAAGAATAAACAACACAGAAGAGAAAATGAATAAAATAGAGATGACCTTAACAGAAATGGGAAAGAAAATGGACAAGATGGAAGAGCGGGTAGTAGCAGCAGAAATGGAGGTAGAAGACTTAAAAAAGAAATTGGAGGAATCTAATAAAAAAAACTAAAGAGACACAAGAACTACTAGCTCAAAAAATAGATACAATGGAAAATTATAACAGAAGAAATAACATAAAGATAGTGGGCCTTAAGGAAGATGAAGAAGGCAAGAATATGAGGGAGTTTATGAAAGAGTGGATCCCTAAGACCCTAGGATGTCCAGAACTACAGCAAGAAATGGAAATAGAAAGGGCACATAGAGTATTGGCCTCTAAACCACAACCACAACAAAAACCAAGATCTATTGTAGTAAAATTCCTAAGATATACTACAAGAGAAAAGGTACTGGAGAAGACAATGGAAAAAGTAAGAGAGGGCAACAAACCACTGGAGTATAAAGGGCAAAAAATCTTCATTTATCCAGATATAAGTTTTGAACTCCTAAAGAAGAGAAGAGAGTTCAATACAGCAAAGGCGATTTTATGGAAGAAAGGGTATAAATTTATACTAAAGCATCCAGCGGTATTGAAAATATTTATTTCAGGACAACAAAACAGACTATTCTCGGATCTAGAAGAAGCACGAAAATTTGCAGAACAATTACAAAAATAGACTGAGGGAGGAAGACGGGTAATGAGAGTAAAAATGATCACGATTGATATGTATGTGGGTAAAGACAAAAATAGACTGAGGGATGAAGACGGGTAATGAGAGTAAAAATGATCACGATTGTTATGTATGCGGGTAAAGAGGTATAAGAGTGAATAGAGACAATGTGCATACGTGAATGTATCTGTACTTAGAGGAAAATATAGATAGTATAGACAAGAATTAATAAGGGAAGGTAATGGAATAGAGAGAATAAGGAGGGAATTAAAAGAGTGACCTTTGTGACATATGAAAAGTGAAATCTTTTCTGGGGGGGGCGGGGTGGAGGGAAATAGCGGTCACTGCAAAATCAGTTGACGCTTGCGAGTGGATTCGCAAATCCAAATGGAGAGGGGAGATGTGGTTGTCCGACAAGGGATAAAGGACAACTCAGGAGGGGAAGGGGAGATTGGGGATAAATAAGATAGAAATAGGAGAATAAGGAAAATGTTGGATGTTGTAGGAATGTTGTCTTATAAAGAGTTGAAAATAAGAAAACAGAAATGGAAAAGGAGGAAAGGTAATGATGGAAAAACGGAAAGAGAAGATAAACAAAATATAAAAGGGCTACGCTGAACTATATGACTTTAAATATTAATGGAATACATAACCAAATTAAAAGGAAGAAACTACTAAATTTAAATGAATAAATGTATTCCATTAGAAAAAATAACATATAGGTTAAGAAATAATATTGAAATATTCGAACAAGTATGGGAGCCTTACATTAAATACAATAGCGAAAACCTACCGGGGACAAACATTACCTAAGTTGATGGAAGGAGAAGGAAAGAAAAGAATGGACTCAGTAGAATTTCTGGTGTATTTTTGTTGAATGACAACATTGTCTGACTGGCTTAATGCAATCTAGATTGTATACCTAAAATGGATGAGGGGGGGGGTGGTGGGGGGGTGGCTTGGGAGGAGGGAGGGTGGGGGAGAAAAAGTCACTGTATATGTGTGAAAAAGAAATAGTGTATATCATGGCTAATGTGATTTATGGTGTGAAAAAAAAAAAATTAAAAAAAAAAAGAGAAGACTGCAGAGAGTGAGAAACCAAGCCAAGTTGATCTTGAGCAGTGACTCCAGTCAATGGAGGACATCCAGGTGAGGCAATGTCTCAAGAAAGCAGCCAACATCATAAAGGATCCCCTTCATCCTGGTTACCTTCAGTCAGAATATACAAAAATTTGAAATCTGGTATCTTTAGCTTAAAGAACAGGGTTTTATTTCCATGCATTAAAACCTGGCTCGGAAACTCATGCAGAAGACTGCAGAGAGTGAGAAACCAAGCCAAGTTGATCCTGAGCAGTGACTCCAGTCAATGGAGAACATCCAGGTGAGGCAATGTCTCAAGAAAGCAGCCAACATCATAAAGGATCCCCTTCATCCTGGTTACCTTCAGTCAGAATATACGGAAATTTGAAATCTGGTATCTTTAGGTTAAAGAACAAGGTTTTATTTCCAAGCAGCTGTCAGGTCTTGAGCCTTCCCAATAGTACCCTCACCATAAACTATTCCAGGACCAAAGATCTGTGCACTATGAATACATCACATTTTTTTATTACACCATTTGCAACTGTCAAAACTTGTCCATCATTTTTATTTTTTACCTTTTTTTTCTCAAATGATAATTAAAATGTATGCCTATTGTCATTAGAATACTTTATCCTCCTGTGTAGCTGCAAAAACAAGGTGAATTTCAGTGCATTTGTACATTGTATGTTCAAAGTTCAAATTTATTGTCAGACATACAATCCTGATTTTTTTTTTCTGCAGGCCAGGTGGAATTTCTAGTGTGCAAAAAATACTGTACTCAAGAAAATATAATGTAGACAAAAAAAGAAATGTAAACAAAAGAAAGAAATGTAAACAGTCTGTGCAATACACTCATAAATAATATGTGAAGTGAGAGTCCTTAATGGAGTCTCTGACTGAGTTTGTTGTTAAAGACTCTGATGGTGGCAGGGTAGCAACTGTTCCTGAACATGATGGTACATGTTCTTGTTACACCTATATTTATTTTCTGATGACAACGGTAAGAACAGAGCATGTCCTGGGTGGTGGGCCTCCTTGACGATTGCTGCGTTCCATGTACATTTTATTGATGGTGAGTTTTGCCTATGATGTACAGGACTGAGTCCACTACCTTTTGCAGGGGTTTCCACTCAGAGGTATTGAGCCAGGACAGGATGCAGCCATTCAGCACACTTACTATTAGTCACCTGTAGAAGTTTGCCAATATTTCACATGTCATACCAAACTTTTGCAAACCCCTGAGAAGGTAGAGGTGCTAACTTGCTTTCTTTGTGATGACATTCATATGTTGGGTCCAGGAAAGGTTCTCTGAGATTGTGACTCCCTGAAATTTAAATTTGCTTACCCTATCTACATCTGACCCCCAATGATCACTGAATTGTACACCTCTGGTTTTCCCTTCTGAAAGTCCACAATGATCTCTTTGGTTTTAGTGTGAATTTGTTGTTAGTACACCGTTCCACCAGCTTTTCAAACTCCCTCCTCTATGCTGACTCATCCCCTCCCCTTTTTTTATACAACCCATTTACTGTGCTATCATCAACAAATATATGTATGGGTATGACATTAAACTCTCAGCTCGTCTCATCTCAGCTTTGGATCAAACACAGTGCAGCCTAATATTGATAATATTGGCTTCATTTTCACCTTTATTTCAAAAATCTATGCCCATGAATAATTGATACATATTTTTTGTGCAGCTGTTGCTGGGTTTATCACAATTTAATATGATAAGCTATCAATGAGAACAAATCACTTAACTATCATGTTTATGTATTTATGGATGGCCACATTTAACACAGCTGAGGTCCAAAGTAGGCAGAGAAAATGCATATAGTTGTACTTTGAATACTCTGGAGAGTATTAAGACCATGTATCTGCTGAAGCTAAAAGGGAGACTGCTTCATGAACATTTGGAGATCGATCCAGGTGATGGTGTAACTAGAAACAAGTTTTAGAGGTAGGATATGACATGCAGTCACTCATGTGTGTTTAATTCAAGTAACTGAGGCAGAAAGGCCCTTCATGGAAGGCTTTATCCACCCACCAAATACAGGGAACAAATCTTCAATTCAAACCTAAAAAAAAGCAGTGTTATAAATCTGCTCTCTATCCAGGCACAGCTACAATTTCATACTAGGGTTCAGATCATGTTGCTAGTAGCTGTGAAAATCATACCGAATATGAGTTTCTGCTCTGACTTTCTACCACATGAGCTGGAGATAGTGATAGCGTCGCTCATTTTGCCATGCATTGCATGAAGTCATCAAAGCTCTCCATTCAAAGCAAGTTGTTTATATTTCATTATATCTTTTCCAGGAGAAAGCAGAGTAAGCACATGTCTGTGTAAGAAGTTTATGATTCCAATAGAGCAGTGTAACATTGAGTGCACCCAGTACTGTTCCCCAAACAGAACACCAGCTCAACACAAGGGTTACAAAAGCATTGTTTAAGTAGGTCAGTGCATAATATCCTGACAGCAATCATGATACCCTTATTTAATTCCTGTCAACCACACCTTCAGCATTAGTTTCTGCACAACAGCCCACAGACTTTGCAGATCAGGTGCAAGATTCCTTGTAGTCTAATATTTCCTGGTTATCAATAAGGTACAGTTATGCCCCCTATTTCACACTATCTGAGACCATATCATCAGAAGGACAGGAAAGAAGAGAAATAGAAAACCTAGGTATCATCATTCTGACTGGACTAACTATGAGTAGCTCATCTGATTATATCATTTGTAAAGACAACCTCAATTTTGACCTTAGCAACAAGTTCCCTACATTAATTTTTTTTGGTGATATGTGTGCAAATCACAGCTAGTTAAATCCTGCAGAGTTTCAGTATCTAGAGGCTGGGCCAATTAGCTTGAAAGATGGTGTGCTTTCCTTCTCTTCTATCAATACTTGGTCAGATAGTGATCTGAAAAATAATGTTACAGTTATGGTTTTTCAGAGGGAGAAAAATCAAATTAAGTGCATTAAAGCATGCTTCCAAATCAGAGATGTTGAGAAGGCGAAGTGAGACCTGGACGTACTGCAGCGCGTTGAATGAACCAAAGACTGACCTGGGTCTGGTTAGGAGCAGCTCTTTATGACCTGCCAGTAGGTGTGGGTACGACTCTCAGCCAATCACAATAACTCTAGTCAAATGTATACATTAGTGATAGTATCCTGTACTATCACATGTATGAAGGATGGTAGCAGCATATTTTAAATTAAATTTAACTTCAGTATATAACACAGTAACAGGACCTTGCACCTCACAAGTCTTTTCTTTCTTTAGCTTGGCTTCGCGGACAAAGATTTATGGAGGGGGTAAATGTCCACGTCAGCTGCAGGCTCGTTTGTGGCTGACAAGTCCGATGCGGGACAGGCAGACACGGTTGCAGGGGAAAATTGATGGGTTGGGGTTGGGTGTTGGGTTTTTCCTCCTTTGCCTTTTGTCAGTGAGGTGGGCTCTGCGGTCTTCTTCAAAGGAGGTTGCTGCCCGCCAAACTGTGAGGCGCCAAGATGCACGGTTTGAGGCGATATCAGCCCACTGGCAGTGGTCAATGTGGCAGGCACCAAGATATTTCTTTAGGCAGTCCTTGCACTCACAAGTCTACACCACTAAATATACATGTGTTCAATTAACTCAACCCATATGTATATGGAATGTGGGAGAAATCCGGTGCACCCAGATGAAACCACACATGCACATGTTTACTCCTTTCAGACAATTTTAGATTTAAAACTCTAACTGCTACTTTGACCATGCCCCATCTTCTATCAAGTCAACTGCAGCACCTCTGTACTTCCTCCATCTGGATAAGGTCATACAGGTAGATCTGACCCCATTCTGCTGCCTCTACATATACGTCAATCTCTCCACCTGATCCTGTAAGAGACAGTAACACCGTGCAATGTGTTGAAGTGATTACCTTTCATAGATGAAAAGCTCCTGATGTGCACATACAATGTGCATCCATTTTACTTGCCTGTGTGGGGAACCTATAAATGTTTTGTTAAAATTTGGACATACCAGTTCAGCAACAGGCCATTTAGCCCATGAGCCAATGCCACACAATTACACCCAATTAACCTGCAACCCTTGTATGTTTTGAAGGGTTTGAGGAGACCAGTGTGCCCAGAGGAAACCCACGCAGACACAGAGAGAACATACAAATTCCTCACAGACAGCGCTGGATTTGAACCCAGGTCACTGACAATGTAACAGCATTGTAATAACCACCGTACTAACAGTGCCACTGTTGAACATTGTGTTCATCCTGACTGCTGAATGCTGAGAATGTAATGTATTTAACAGTATTGTAGATGGGTCTGCAGTGAGTGTTATGGTGAAGTGTGCCCACATTAATAAAGTTGGGTGGTTGTATTGTAGAGACAAATTGCAGTTCAGTTACTTGGGAATAAACAACAATATAACTTCTATATCAGGGGTGGGCAAACTTTAAAAAAAAATCATATTCCACCTTAAGTATTCCCTAATGTCATAAGTGTTCTGTGATTAGAAATGGATTGCTTAAGGTGGTATGTGGGTGGAAATAAAATGTTTGAAAACCACTGTTTTAATCATAACTAATTGACTCGTTTTGTTATTCTGAAGGATATGGGCCAATGACAATGTTTTTGTAACAGTTGGGTCAAGAGCAATGGTTCTCAGCCTTCCCTTCCCACCCATATACCACCTTAAGCAATCCCTTACTAATCACAGGGCATTTATGGCATAGGGAATACTTAAGGTGGAATGTGAGTTTTTTTTTAAAAAGTTGCCTCTCCCTGTTCTATATCCTTTGATCCCAAGAAAAATTCAAGCTGTGAGAAGAGAAAGAAAACAAAGGAAAGGGGCGGGTTGCACATTAACCATTTTTTTTTCTCTGACCCCCTTTGGTTTTTGCCTATCCACAACTATGAATTCACAAAATTGTCAGAACAAGGGTTCCAAATGTCTGAAATCACAACCAAAGCCTTTGAAGATACTAAATAATTAAAATGTGTCAAGCTAACAATCATTAGGAGCATTTTAAGTCTTAAAAAATAACAACTAGACCCCAATGTTTTTTTTCAGAACTGGTTGTTTTCGGAATGCAAAAAAAGAGACCGACTCCAATTGAAATCCTATGGTATCTCAAGCACCAGTTTACCTATACAATGGCACTTCATCATTAACAATTGTGAGGTTCATTCAGGATGAAGCAAGAAAATGAATAAAGGCAGCAGCTCTTCTGAATGGGGAATTTGCATTAATAAGTCTTGGATTTCTCTATTTTCCTATCTCAAACCCCAGTGTAGCAAAGTCATTCTGACACAAGGGTAACTCCAGAAAACCTTGAAAATTGCATGTCACCTGGAATCTAAAATAGTGTCCCTGCAGCATAGGAATTTCATTAAGGAGATTATACAGATGCCAGACAGACAGAGAATAATGTTAGGGAATGGTGGGGATGAAGGGGGAAATGGAGTCAGAGCTTAGTTCAGCCTGAATTCTTATTGCTCAGGTATATGCAAAATTACTGTGCAAAACATGATGTTAGATCAAAAGAAAAGTTGCAATTTCAATTGAATACAGCCCATGGTGTTTTACCTCGAGGTAAAATCTCTCAATCATAGGAGCACTGTAGTCAGTGAAGAGTGAACTTGTCAGTCACCAGAGGTTGTGTCTCAATCTTGGTTGATTGACTCCTGAAGCAATCATAACAAACAGGGCTCAGGGTGTAGCATTGAGGAGCAGAGGGTGTATCAATGTTTTCCTGGTCACTTAATGGTTGCTGTAACCATTGAACCTCAAGTTAAAGTATTTCTGTGAAAAATAAGGGATTCTCTTCACTCGAGATCAGAAATGTGTATCAGTGGCAGTTCAGACCCATTGTGAATATAAATGGGCAAAGAGAATACTGATCCTACAGTACAGTGGCACTATATCGAAGGTTATATCTTCTGAAGGTTCATTATCTGACCATGAAATAATGTGTGAGACTATTAAAGGTGTGGCAGCATCACATTCAGCTCTTCAGAGGTTAAAATTCTTGGAATTAAGAGGTATCTCCTCGTGTGCACTTGCAGAATTAATCTAATGGATCTATTGAGAGATGGCACTGGCTCAATAACTTCAGGCATTATCTGGATCTGTATCAGAAAACCTTGGATCTCCTGCTTCTTTGTTACCCAGATCAGAAATAATGAATGTTAAAGCATTCTACCTTTAAAAATACGTTGGTCTTGTGGATTTTTAAAATGCAGGCCAGGTTTAAGTGAAAGCAGGAAATAATGAAAATAATTAGGATGTCAGGCAACATCTGTGGAGAAAGAAAATTTGGATTTAATACATCATGTTGATGATATTTCACATGAAGGAAAACATTAATCAGACAGGGCACATCAGGGAAGCCAGATTTAGAGCAGATCTCAAAGGATCAAGACCACAAGGCTCACAAGCTCTCATTAAAAAAAAGGAGGAAATACATGAAACCTAATGTTATGTAGCAACACAGTAGCACCAACTGTTAAAGTTACTGCCTCACATCACCAGAGACCCCCAGGTCCACTCCTAGCCTCTTGTGCTCTTCATATGAAGTTTGTATATTCTTTCTGCAACTGCAGAGATTTCCTTCAGGTGTTGTGGTCAGGAACCACTGGCTAGGCTCCAATTCTAGTACTCAGTAGATGAATAGCACTTTGCAATTTAGAGTGATGAAAGGAACAAGATTTCTACTCCAGACTTCAACCTTTCAAGGAAATTATTCTGCTGAAGATGTATACTGTATAATGTGAGAGTGTGTGTGAGCATGTACACACACACCCTTTTTATTCAGGCAGTCTAATAACTAACTTTTATTGAAGAAGAAAATAAGTATTTCTACCCTCAACCTGGTCTGTTGAAGATGAGGTGGTCAATCTCCACCTGGTGATTATTCTATTCAGTTTCATCAGTGCCCAGCAGACATGGGGTGTAACTGAGCAGAAAGGTGAGAATTACTTATCCTGACTTTCATACAAGGTAATAAAGGACCAGTCCACAGAATGACAGAAACTACTAGAGAGGATAATAAAAAAAAAACTGAATTGCTTCTCAACTGCTATTGACTATAATATCTAGCATGGCACCATCATTTAGGTTTGTTGTGAATTTCCTGAATTCTTTGAAATAAATTTATTTGAAATGATGCACAAACATAATTTATATATTTTCTTTCAGTTTTGCTGTCCATCTGTATGACCAATTTTTAGTGTGAGAGAAAAGTAGACTGGTATCATACCTTGACCTAAATTATTTACTCAACTCAAAGGAAACATCTAAGTAGTTTATCCAGCAGCAATTTTTTTTTAAGGTTGTGAACTGTGCAACTCCCAACAACTCTGTTCTGTTTCCGCAGGCCTTACTCATCATCTCATGTCTTCCTCCCCGTATCAGTATCACTGGTTGCACTACTTGGCATCTAACTTCCTAAACCACCTCTGAATTTGATTTTGAATTTGTTGCCTTGAAGAGGAAGCTTGAAATTTAGTGGCACTGGATTTTTGATCTGGGGAAAGGTGAAAGTGAGTTGGATGGAGACTGTGGTAGAAAGGTCTGATCAAATATTTGGGAGTCAATTGTCTGCTTTTATTTAACCAGGTTCTTCATTAGAAAACCAGTGTGACTGTTAGCCTGAGAAATTTTCAACAGGGACAAGAGGTCAAGATCGGCACTGCAGAAATAGTGATCATAGACCTGTGGTTGATGCAGAATTGCTTGAAAGGTTTGCTGACAGTCACAGCAGGTCAACACAAAACCAGAGGTAGATAAAGGGATTTGGTGGTTACATAAGTTGTATATGCCATCATGGAGAAAACCTTCGGATCATCGAATTTTGTTCTAATTGACTAAGAATCCAGAGCGCTAGACTCTTCAAATTATGAAATGATTAACAATCATTATGGTGACCATATATGTCAAATTCATCTTATTGTTAATGTGTTGGGATGAAGGCTTCAGTGAATAGACAATAGACAATAGACAATAGGAGCTGGAGTAGGCCCTTCGGCCCGTCGAGCCAGCACCGCCATTTTACAGATCATGGCTGATCACTACCATCAGTACCCCTTTCCAGCCTTATCCCCATAACCATGCTGAACTGAGATAGATCTGTTAATGACATATCGCTGATAATTGAGGATACATTAACAGAATTTGATTTGTCCTGTTCAATTTTTTTTTACCTTCAAGCTGAGTAACTTAAAAGGCCATTTTTGTGAACTGTTCAGAATCAATAACATTGCTGTAGGTTTGGATTCACATGTATGGCCTAGATTGGTAAGGAATGCTATAGAATATTAATTAACCATTAAGATACGGTGTAATTTCAATATCTGACAACCCTTTGACAGCATTGGTGATCCTAACTTTTATTCCTTAGTTCATTAAATGAATTCAAATTCCTATCTTCGATCGTGGGTTTTTTTTTTAAAACACAAGCTTTGGTATTATTAGTGCAGGCATCTGATTTATAAGTACTATTTTTGTCAAGTTTCAGGCATATGGGGGTAAACACCATCAATTATAATAAAACAAAACCTATCAGTAGGAAGGAAAAACTAAGTTAATTTCATATATAATAGAATTGAAAGGTATTGGTTCAGTGTTGTGTACATGTCACAACAATGGAAGAGCAGTTTTCTACTTGAATGGAAGAATGATAAAATGAAAACAGTATTCTAACTTTGCATCTGATAGAATCTACCTGTAGGCATCAGCTGCTAGAATCTTAGAGTAATGTTGGATATGACTTTTCAGCAAATTGACAAATCTAAATTTCTTGTATGAATTCTTAAAAGGAGGACATTTGACTCCTTTTACCTCAACACTTCTTGCTCACAGGACTAACATCATGGGCTTTGGGCAGTAAACAACTCTCGTGATATTGGTAGAAATGTCAGAAATAACAACTTTAAATTGCCTTAGAGGAAATATAATTGGCATTCTTTCATGTGAGTAAGTGGAGGAAAGGAAAGCAAAGTGTTGCTATACTCTCTTCTCAATAAAGGTCTTATGTTTGATACACTTTCTTATTCTCACCCACACACATACCAGCCTTGTGACATAGATTAGTTTCCATTTTACAGACAATATTCCCCGTTTACTCTTTCTAGCTGCTTTAAAGATTTGAAGAGCAAACTCTCCTATAATAATTTGAGGAGATTCAGCATATAACCAAAGACTCTTGGAAACTTCTAAAGATGTAACGTGGAGAGGATTCTGGCTGGTTGCATCACTGCCTGGTATGGTGGTGCCAACGCTCAGGACAAGGAAAACTCCAGAGGGTTGTTAACTCAGCCTGTGACATCACGGACACCAGACTTCACTCCATCAAAGACATCTACGTTAGGCAGTGTCTATCCTCAAGGACCCCCCACCACCCAGGCTCTTCAAACTGCTACTAGCGGGAAAAGGGTACCGGTACCTGAAGAGAAGCACTCAGCAGCACAGAAACAATTTCTTCCCCTCTGACATCGGATTCCTTATACTACTTCACTTTGTCTTTTACTTATACTATTTTTATTTATTTGGTAAGGTGGTTTATATAAATGATTAAACTGTGATGTAACAATTAATTTTGTTGCATGTTCATGACCATAAATTCTGATTCTAATCTGAAAGAAGGCAACATTTGTTTGTGAATTCTTCTTTGGCTTGGCTTCGCGGACGAAGATTTATGGAGGGGTAAAAGTCCACGTCAGCTGCAGGCTCGTTTGTGGCTGACAAGTCCGAAGCGGGACAGGCTTCCTTAATAACATTCACTTCATAAAACATTTATAAACACCTACAAAGGCAAGGACCAAAAACACCTGCTCCTATGCTACATTGTCCCATGTTCCATGAGGTTTGCTGAAGGTTTTTGTTCATGAGCTTGAACAAATATCTCCATGGTATATGAAGAACGGTGAAGGTGAAGCCCTGTGTGCACTGCTTCATCAATTTCTAGCTTGTCACTTGCACCAAGATGCAGCGAAAAACTTTTGTGTGCTATCCTAGTGAGTCAACCTGCACTCAGGCACAACAACTAAAGTGCATGGTGTGGCTTTACAAAGAAAATGTTAGATAAAATAGTACAAAGGCAACATAATATTACTAAGGAAACATTTGTTTGATAATCTGATACCAGCCCCCCCACATCTCCATCGGGCACACAAAACTCAAAACGGTCAACCAGTTTACCTATCTCGGCTGCACCATTTCATCAGATGCAAGGATCGACAATGAGATAGACAACAGACTCGCCAAGGCAAATAGCGCCTTTGGAAGACTACACAAAAGAGTCTGGAAAAACAACCAACTGAAAAACCTCACAAAGATAAGCGTATACAGAGCCGTTGTCATACCCACACTCCTGTTCGGCTCCGAATCATGGGTCCTCTACCGGCACCACCTACGGCTCCTAGAACGCTTCCACCAGCGTTGTCTCCGCTCCATCCTCAACATCCATTGGAGCGCTCACACCCCTAACGTCGAGGTACTCGAGATGGCAGAGGTCGACAGCATCGAGTCCACGCTGCTGAAGATCCAGCTGCGCTGGATGGGTCACGTCTCCAGAATGGAGGACCATCGCCTTCCCAAGATCGTATTATATGGCGAGCTCTCCACTGGCCACCGTGACAGAGGTGCACCAAAGAAAAGGTACAAGGACTGCCTAAAGAAATCTCTTGGTGCCTGCCACATTGACCACCGCCAGTGGGCTGATAACGCCTCAAACCGTGCATCTTGGCGCCTCACAGTTTGGCGGGCAGCAGCCTCCTTTGAAGAAGACCGCAGAGCCCACCTCACTGACAAAAGGCAAAGGAGGAAAAACCCAGCACCCAACCCCAACCAACCAATTTTCCCTTGCAACCGCTGCAATCGTGTCTGCCTGTCCCGCATCGGACTGGTCAGCCACAAACGAGCCTGCAGCTGACGTGGACTTTTTTTTACCCCCTCCATAAATCTTCGTCCGCGAAGCCAAGCCAAAGAGAGAAGTAGGAAAGTGCATATTTCAACAAATCTGCATTTTTTTTTGCATTCTGGGCAAAGAAGCAATTGTTCCAAGTTGCATCTGGACAGGATACTGTCTATGATGCACCAATAAATAAATATTGGTTAGTGACCCTGGAACTATAGTGAAATAATTCAGGATTTTAAGGAAGTAGATGCTTTGGGAGCTTTCTTGACAATAGCATCAACGTGCTTGGAACAGGATAAACATTTATGACCCATTTATCAGTGGTTCATAACCTATTTATCATATTCCAGCACATCATGTCAGCAATAGAAAGATATTTTACAGTCCTTATTCATATTTATTATTGCCATATCTTGTGATCCTTCTGAAGGAGTTAGTGAGAGACTTTTATTGAACTGATACAGTACCACTGGTGTACACATTCCCACCCCATTCCCTTGCCCACCCTTTCAATTCCCTGCCCCATTCTCTTGCCAACACTCCTTCAAACAACATGGCTTCTCTTTTACCACTATCAACTGGGCCCCCATTATCCAGAAATCTGCCATGCCCCCTCACACAACAAGTACAGGATTCCTTGTCCTCACCCCACCAACCTCCACATCAAAAATATCACCCTCCACCATTTCTGATACCTGCTACCTGCTACCTGTTCCTTATTCCTCCTATCTTTCTCCTGCAGGGACCTCTCCCTCAGTTAATTTCTTATTCACTCCTCCTTCCCCACTAATTGTCTCCTTGGGACCTACCTCTGTGACCACAGAAGGTGCTCCACTTCTGCCCACTCCTCCTCCCTCACCACCATTCA
Source organism: Narcine bancroftii (assembly GCF_036971445.1). Taxonomy (NCBI): domain Eukaryota; kingdom Metazoa; phylum Chordata; class Chondrichthyes; order Torpediniformes; family Narcinidae; genus Narcine; species Narcine bancroftii. The sequence goes on along the minus strand of NC_091471.1, from coordinate 118,118,227 downwards.
GGGCCATAGAAAATCCTTCCAAGTAAACATGCAGCAGTCATCTAGTGCTCCAGTTGTGGCGTCCTCTACATCAGAGGGAGTTGATACAGACTGGGAGATTGCTTTGTCGAGTACCTCAGCTCTGTCTGCCGCAATAGTGGGGATCTTCCAGTGGCCACCCATTTCAATTCCCTGCCCCCTTTCGTTGCTGACAAACTCCGATGGACATTGCGAGGCCTGCTGAGTTCTCTAGCATTTCTGCTCTTTTACCACAATCACAGCATCAGCAGACTTTTGTGTTTCACTAGATATTCCCACAGACCATTGAAGTTGGGTGTCTCAGGAGTTGGGTGAAGTTGGACCACTGAAGTTGTGTGTTGGACCATTGAAGTTGGGTGTCTCAGGAGTTGGGTGAAGTTGGACCATTGAAGTTGGGTGTTGGACCATTGAAGTTGGGTGTTGGACCATTGAAGTTGGGTGTTGGACCATTGAAGTTGGGTGTTGGACCATTGAAGTTGGGTGTTGGACCATTGAAGTTGGGTGTTGGACCATTGAAGTTGGGTGTTGGACCATTGAAGTTGGGTGTTGGACCATTGAAGTTGGGTGTTGGACCATTGTCTCAGGAGTTAGGTGAAGTTGGACCACTGAAGTTGGGTGAAGTTGGACCATTGAAGTTGGGTGTCTCAGGAGTTAGATACGGCAAGGTCAAAGGAATGGCAGTAAGTTCCCAGGATGTTATGTGGCTGGATGAAACTTAAAATTGAGCTTATTTCCTTGACCCTTGCCCTCCTTGCATATCCTCTCTTCCAGTGCAAGTGCTGGGTGTATCACCTGAACACCCCCTAATATCCTGCGTAAGTTGGTACATTAACTCTTGGGTTGTCAGGGAAGACTTGATCCACTATTGGAGCATTTTGGGTGTCAGTCCACTACCATAATTATTTGGTCTTTATTTGGTACATTTTTCCAGGTCCTTAAAAGAACTTTAAAAATCTATATTCAAAATGATACCAACTATTCAGTGGCTTCATTTTTAACAGTATTTGTGAACTCACAAAGTTACCTGTATGTTATACATCATTGCATTGTGTATATTTGGAGTTGTTAAGTTCTCTCGTTTTCCAAGAGCATCTTTTAACACAGATTTGTGGTTCATAACTTGTTGTTTTTTTCTTATCCACTTTTCACAACATCCGCTGCTGATATGTATTTGATACTATAAGGTAAAACATCATGAGATGGGAATGTGTAGGGAGTTACCCTGTACAGGGCAGTAACAAGAAGGGGAGGTGTCCTTGTACTCCTGTTAGGTAAAACATCATGAGATGGGAATGTACAGGGCTGTAACAAGATGTAAATGCATCCTTGTACTTACAAGATAAGAGAGACATTGATGGATTGAGAGGCAGGAAGCTAGCAGGGAAAGGATAGCAACAGTTTTAGTCATTGGACAAGTAATGATATGATGATGTTCTAAGCATGTATCCAAGGGTATAAAAAATCACCATTTTGCTGATAACGGCAGAATGCATTCTCCGACTAACTTTGTTAGTCGCAAGTGTTACAATCCGGTAATAAAGAACAAAGAACCCTGATTTCGACTCAGCCTGGTGTTTGTCTCACTCATTCATGAACAAAGCAGACCTAACAATACCTAGAATATTGGGTACTGATGAGTGAAGGGAACATATCCGCTGTTAGTATAATCAAGTTTGTCAAATGAACTCAATGCATATTCAGATAGTATTCATTCTCAGTCGGTTAATATAATCGTGATGGTGTTAATGGCTGAGAAAAGTTGAGGGGTCAAGTGGTCTTGTGTTGCTCACAGTTCTTACCTTCATATGACATTAACATGGATTGCCTTCCTTTAGTCGGATTTCCATTTTTTTGCTTCTGTCTAATTCATCATTTGTCACTGTACATATTTATATCCCAATGCAAAAACAGAATTGATGGTGAAAACCTGAAATGAGAAATGCAAATGTTAGAAAATTCAGCTTGCCAGCCAACACTGTGGAGCGAGAAATTGAAGTAATTGAATTTTTACCATTTCTTATAAAAGGTAATTGACCTGAAAAGTTAGACAAATGCTGCTTGTTTTCCCAGCATTTTCTTATTTCAGATTTGCTTTTTAAAATTTTTTTATTTTTTATTTCAAAATTGGTCAGTGCCATTAAAATGCTTAAAATAATATTAAAATAAGATCAAACTTTTCAAAACCTGATACACCTTTTGAAACAGCATAGTTGATGTTATTATAAAATACAGATTAGTCAATAACCATCAGAAGAGAGGAGTCGTCTGAAAAATCTTACTCTGCATTAAGCATGGTGCTGAAATGTAATTTAAGGTCATCTTGTTTTCTATTTTCAATATTTCTAATTTTTAAAATTGTGTTTATTAGGATTTAACTCTTTTTAAGTAATGAATATGCATCTGTTTTTTTTTCTCTTCAATAGCTTATTTTATAATGCAGAGTTTAAAAAAATAACTTAAATCAAGTCACACTTGTTTAATGGAATACATGTGTTGTCAGACAGTTTATTTCATTGCAATTCTGAACCTGGTGTCTTGTATCAGTAATAAAATTACATGATGGTTCTGGCAGCAGCTTAACCAGTATCTGGTATCATTAAGCACTTTTTAACATTGAAAACCATGTTATTGCCATTTACATGACCCATCTCTGGAAGTCGGCTTGCTTGTTCACACACAAAAAAAAAACAGCTCTGTGAGTCAAATACACTCCAGTGCTGAGCTTACCTACCTAGATGGATAGAAGATGGGAAAATCTAGACTCCCCAATTCACTTTTGCGATTCTTTCATTAAAGAGCTCAAAAAGCAGATAAAACCTGACTTTCAAGACCTGTGTAAAAGGGTCTATCTACGGCAGAGTGCAAAGAGCAGTTGAAAGTGTGAAAGGAAGTAAGTTGCCGCATATGGAGAAATAGTGAGTCTCTGGGTAAAATTCGCAATCCTGTTATACTCCAAGCTGTTTTTTTTTACCCCAAGGAGATGTTCTCAAGCCGGTCAATCAAAATAAAGTTGATTTTCCAGATGACTATTTGCTTTGAAACATTTCATTTTGAAATGGACTATCAGCATGTTTTTTTTTTAAATTGTAACAAAACCATTGCAGGAAATGCCAAAGAACTTGGCACAAGACTTAACTATGTTTTATCTCCTAAGATAATTGAAGAAGGCTGCCTGTTTCACACCTGGGGCAACTGGCACTGTTTCATGATGACAGATTTTATGCTTAGGCTATGAATATTCTTCTGCTCCTGTGTTAAACCTTAACCTTCTGAAATATAGCTTAAACATTTATCTCTTGTTGAAGCTCCCACCCAATTTGCATGCAATTAATTCCATATCACTATTGTTGGCAGATGGCTAATTTAGTTTGGTTTCAGAAGACCCAATGTTAGGAACTAATGATTCTTCTGCAGCTTGAAACACAATGTAACCAAATAAATATTTATATGTGTTAAAGAAAAAGTGCAAGTAATGTTGATCACAAGAACCCTTGAAGAAATGATACTCTTAGGCATTTGAATTATGGCAGAATTAAAAATATTAACTGTTGTTTTGATTTAAAAGAACTGCTTAGTGGATTCCTTCTCCTGTTAATTATTGCCGTGGGTTTTAATACTTCTGAAAAATAATTAATGACTTGAGAAGATTTGGAAAAAAAAAGCTGTGCTTCCTTCATCATTCCTATCTTTCTCAATGCATCATTAAGTGGCCTCAGACCACCTCCCAATGTTATGGTCTTGTCCTTTTACTACAGAGGCCCCCAAGTCATTGTGGCTTTAATCGTGAGCCCTTTGGCTCCAAGTGAGGGGGTAGATCGAAAATTTTGAAGTACTTTTTTTCCACTTATCCTCCAGAAAGAGGCTATTATAAACTTCTAATGAAGATTTATATGTCAGCATCTATGGATTGTGGCAGTTTGTGACTGAATCTTTCAGAAAAACTCAACTTGAAAAGTGCTATGGTAATGAATACCCAGTTAAATGTAGACAGTATACTTAAATATATCTTTGGCTTGGCTTCGCGGACGAAGATTTATGGAGGGGGTAAATGTCCACGTCAGCTGCAGGCTCGTTTGTGGCTGACAAGTCCGATGCTGGACAGGCAGACACGGTTGCAGCGGTTGCAGGGGAAAATTGTTTGGTTGAGGTTGGGTGTTGGGTTTTTCCTCCTTTGTCTTTTGTCAGTGAGGTGGGCTCTGCGGTCTTCTTCAAAGGAGGTTGCTGCCCGCCGAACTGTGAGGCGCAAAGATGTACGGTTTGAGGTGATATCAGCCCACTGGCGGTGGTCAATGTGGCAGGCACCAAGAGATTTCTTTAGGCAGTCCTTGTACCTCTTCTTTGGTGCACCTCTGTCACGGTGGCCAGTGGAGAGCTTGCCGTATAATACGATCTTGGGAAGGCGATGGTCCTCCATTTTGGAGACGTGACCCACCCAGCACAGCTGGATCTTAAGCAGCGTGGACTCGATGCTGTCAGCCTCTGCCATCTCGAGTACTTCGATGTTAGGGATGAAGGCGCTCCAATGAATGTTGAGGATGGAGTGGAGACAACGCTGGTGGAAGCATTCTAGGAGCCGTAGATGATGCCGGTAGAGGACCCATGATTCAGAGCCGAACAGGAGTGTGGGTATGACAACGGCTCTGTATACGCTTATCTTTGTGAGGTTTTTCAGTTGGTTGTTTTTCCAGACTCTTTTGTGTAGTCTTCCAAAGGCGCTATTTACCTTGGCGAGTCTGTTGTCTATCTCGTTGTCGATCCTTGCATCTGATGAAATTGTGCAGCCGAGATAGGTAAACTGGTTGACCGTTTTGAGTTTTGTGTGCCCGATGGAGATGTGGGGGGGCTGGTAGTCAAGGTGGGGAGCTGGCTGATGGAGGACCTCCGTTTTCTTCAGGCTGACTTCCAGGCCAAACATTTTGGCAGTTTCCGCAAAACAGAACGTCAAGCGCTGAAGAGCTGGCTCTGAATGGGCAACTAAAGCGGCATCGTCTGCAAAGAGTAGTTCACGGACAAGTTTCTCTTGTGTCTTGGTGTGAGCTTGCAGGCACCTCAGATTGAAGAGAATGCCATCCGTGCGGTACCGGATTTAAACAGCGTCTTCATTGTTGAGGTCTTTCATGGCTTGGTTCAGCATCATGCTGAAGAAGATTGAAAAGAGGGTTGGTGCGAGAACACAGCCTTGCTTCACACCATTGTTAATGGAGGAGGGTTCAGAGAGCTCATTGCTGTATCTGACCCGACCTTGTTGGTTTTCGTGCAATTGGATAACCATGTTGAGGAACTTTGGGGGACATCCGATGCGCTCTATTATTTGCCAAAGTCCTTTCCTGCTCATGGTGTCGAAGGCACCATGAGGTCAACAAAGGTGATGTAGAGTCCTTTGTTTTGTTCTCTGCACTTTTCTTGGAGCTGTCTGAGGGCAAAGACCATGTCAGTAGTTCCTCTGTTTGCACGAAAGCCGCACTGTGATTCTGGGCGAATATTCTCAGCGACACTAGATATTATTCTATTTAGGAGAATCCTAGCGAAGATTTTGCCTACAATGGAGAGCAGCGTGATTCCCCTGTAGTTTGAGCAGTCTGATTTCTCGCCTTTGTTTTTGTACAGGGTGATGATGATGGCATCGCGAAGGTCCTGAGGCAGTTTTCCTTGGTCCCAACAAAGCTTGAAAAACTCAAAATGATCCCATCGCAGCCCACAATACCTCATCCTTAGTCATGCAGATGCTTCCTAAGAAGAAGAGGAGTAAAAGGCTACTGGGCCCCATCTTGAACAACATTTAACAGGAGCACAATAGAGAACATTCTAGCTGCATAATTTTCTGGTATGATAGTTTCAAAGAATCAGACCAGGTCAATACAGAGGATCATCAAAATGGCTGAAGATTACTGGGCTCTCCCTTTCTTCTATCAAAGACATTCATCAGGAGCAAATCTTAAAATAATGGTGGGATTGCCACCTCCATGATAGAGCTGCCACTGGTGCAGACCCACGGAGAGTGGAGAGAGGAGACACAGAGCTCCCCTGCAAGGTTCTATCATCCATTTCAACTTTAAATGGCCTGTTAAAGGAGCTGACAGTGGGTTATTTTCCAAATCCTTCAATGGCAGGTTTTGGGCCCAAGACAGTGATACCTGTGTACTACAGCAGCCTTGAGAGGCTGTGGACCCCAGGGAAGCAGATGACTGCCACAGGGCACCAGGAGATTGGGAGATCACCCCCATTTGAGAAGGAGAAGCATGGTGGTGCACCAATGAGGAGCTCTGCAGCTGAAGAGCACACAGGTCTTTGGAGACTCAAGATTCCCATATGGGTGGTTGGCAACTGCAGCCAAAGGACCCACACCAGGGTGTGGACTGCCGGAGACTAGCTGAAGGATTAGCAGGTATCAGAAACAAGATTCAAGGGTGCTGAAGGATTCCTGATCATGTCAGAGGTTTGGATCTGGATCTGTGGTTGCAGATGGTTTAGACTGAATTCTGTGTGGCTGTATGATCACTGGAAGTGAATCCATGGGCACTCAGTGACTGGGCGAGCTTGGTTTTACTTCTTTTTCTCTGACTCTAAGGGGTACTGTGCAATTTAAGGTAGACTAAATAAAGTTTTATGTAATATCACCATTTTTTGTTTTATTACATGACAATAAAAGAATCTTGAATAGGACTCAAAGAATTATTGAGGGCCATTTCCATCAAGCACACAGTATATTTGACCAACCATCACCAAGGAGGCGCGAGAGCATCAAAATCAGGACTGCTAGACTGGGAAATAGCTTCTTCCTGCAGACTATAAGACTGATGAACAGTATCCTATAACATCCCAAAATATTTACTTGTGAGTGCAAGTGTGAGACAAGGCAGAGAAAAATCTTTTTTGTTAGGTTGTATACATACAGTTGCAGGATAATAAACTTGAACTTAATTCTGTCAATTAACTCATCTTGAAATCATCTTGTAGTATTTTCCTTGAGTGGATGTTTGCAACAATGAATAGTCAAGGAAAGGTTATTAATCTTAATAGTAATTATGTGTGCTGTATTGTGTTGGAACCAAGGGGTTAAGTAATCATAGAAAATATGCCTATGTACTATTCATTATGTATTCATTAATCTAGTACTATGTAACAATTTACTATTTACTTCAAGTATACTGTTTAAGGGAAATAGGAATGCAATTAAGTAACAGCCACAATATGTAGCAAAGTTGGCTGAGTATAGTAAGTGCAGAATTTGCTGTCTCCAAACACAAAAGAGAGAAAATGTATGAACCAATCTAGGAGGAATGCTAAGACATGAGGAGGTGTTGAGTAGAACAGAAGACTATGGCCAAATGAGAACAAAGAGTACCATGACTGAGAATGTCGGAGACAAAGAAAATGTATAAACCAATTCAGTAGGAAGGTTGAGGAGGTGTTGAGTAGAACAGAAGGCTATGGCCAGATGAGTACAAAGAAATAATTAGAAATATATGGGGCAAAAATTGATTTCTGATCAAGACAACAGGATGTTCTGGCTTTGAGGATTAAGATGGGAGGTCTACACCCTAGATAACCGCAGAGCAGTTGCTTGAGATAAATCTTATGCAAGGAATCTAGCAAAGAAAGCCAACTTTTGTTCAGTGTAATAATGTTGATCTATATAAACAGAAGAGACTGGACAGTAGGAGTCAGTCTTGGGGAATAGCTCACTGAGCAGGTGACCTATGAACTAACGACTGAACCTGAGCTCTGTTAAGCTTTATTCTTGTGCTGTGTAATAAACTGATTGTTGAACCGAATACCTTCTCTTATCACTTCATTCAACGAGCAAGCTGGACTCAGATGACACATAGACTAAATTGAGGGTAGGGTAAAGCCAGAGTCCGACAATTGTTGTGAAGAATTTCAGTCAACTTTATACTTTCAAGTTTAATCAAAAAATGTCCTTTTTCAATTCTCTCTAATTTAGCCAAATAATGGACATCTTTCCTTAATTTTGCCATTTTCTCTATTTGTTCAGTTTCCACCTTCCTTGCCCACAGAGAAATCAAAGCAAACCAATCTATATTTTGAATCCATAAAATTAGAAGAGGAATCAAACTTTCTCCCCCCTTGATGGCAATTCTGATCTGCTTCTTTTAACTCAGAGGTCCAAATTTATGTTCAGATTTATTTAATCAGAAAATACCTTGTATTCAATTCCAGTCAAAAGGTTTGACAGACAGCTCATCAACACCTTTTGATCTTCACATCTGTAGTGATTAACTTTAATTGCTTTTCATTAAAGGGTGTGAAATAGTTTATCTGTGTGGCTAATGAAGTAAGTGTGCGCACTGAGCCAAATGAGTGAAATGTGACAAAGTGTGCATTAAAAGAGATGTGCCTTAATAGGGCATTTGAGTAATGCAACCAGAACAAGTTTCTGCCACTGGATTAAGAAGCTGTTTTATTAATTCAAAACAAGAATATCAGTGTAATAACATCAAATGTTCATGACCCAGATCATGGGAACATCAATATTAAATTACATTAGGCTAGATATGAGATTCCATCCTGTTGTTATCTCACTGATTCATGGTTTTAAAAAAAAACGGACAGAAATTTGACTGAGCACTACCTACAAGGAGGTAATTTCAGGGTCAGATATTTACTGACTGATATAATTCCTGCATTGCCAGAAAAAAAATGGACTAAATTGTTCTAGGATTAACCATTATCAGCCAATCCTATGAAAACAGTGTTTTCATTGTGAAAAAGAACTTGCTATACCCATTCCTCTCTACTACCTACATTAACCTCCCATAATACTGACTACTGATATGATTTGTTATATTGGCCTCACACTGACCTGCTAAGGTCAACTCCCAGAGCCAGAGCCAGCCAGCCTCATCAACATGATCCAAAAATTCAAGAGATTGATTCCTCCAATAACCAAAGCATCTGATCTCTCAATGTACCTGCACTTCAATCCTCCAAAGAACCATCGCTTTTTTTGTCTCAGATCCTGCAGACTCTGAGCCCACTCCCCTCTAATTTCTTGAGGCTCTGACAGGCCCAAATCTCTACCATCCGACACTGACTCAGGTTGTTCATTTACTACAATTTAATTCCAATCCCCATCTGTCCCCAGATCAAAAAAAATCAGATAACTGAAACATCCATCTCCTTCCCAAAATCCCAACCTGCTGCCAGCCCAACATTCTCCCAAATCCTGGCTCTACAGCAGCTAATACCCCAGACCCAGCCTCAATCCTGATCAGCAGGGAAATAATAGCCTCAAGCCCAGGCCAAGCAGAGAATAATCTTCTGTTCACCCACATGTTATTTGGGGCCTTGTCATCTTATTAATTAGAAGGACACTTAGTTGTCTTCTGCAGTGTCACCAGTGACACTCTTTTAGCACATTCATGAAATACCAATACCACAATCTTTCTTTCACAGGAACTTTAAAAAAAAATCATTTCTCCAGCAGTAACACTGATCACTGGCTATCAGTGAGTATGCTGGTTAGATCAGTTTGAATTAAGAGGAAAATCAGAAACATGAAAATATTATTATTTTCAGTACTTAATCTATAGTTACATGACTGTATCAAAACTACATTCATGTTACTTTGCAGAGACACCTGACTAAATATGCAACTGAATAGGGAAGCAAATCCTTGCTGAAAACCTCATAATGAATTAGTGGTGTCCAGCTTCCACTTACTGTATTTTGGAGTGAAGGTCATGTCGCTGCTGGAGATAAAGAATCTGCTGGAAGGACTGTACTGATATGTTTTCCTCCATTGTATATCCCTTACCAGTTACTGTATATATGAGGCTGGCCCGCCCACTAATGACTCATCCCTTAAGTCTCTTCCCCTTTTGCCCTAGCCACAAAGGTTGCATACCTCCCCTTTCCAGCAGTCCTGTTCCTGGATCCAGGCCAGCTAAAGTCCTGTGTGCATTAAAGCCTATTGTTCCTGCACCCTATGACTCTGTGGTTATTGATAGAGCCTATCAAGTACTTAAAAAAGTCTTTCAGCATCTGTGGAAATAGATTACCTCAAGGTGGAAATCAACAGGTTATGAAGAGTTTCCAAACTGAAATGGCTGCCTGATTTTTTGTTTTCAGTATTTTACATACACATTTCAGATTTCCAGCATCTGAAGAAATTTTTTATTAAATTAAATTATCTCCGTAGAAAGTATCTTTCTGCTCATGAGCAAATGGTTCTGAGCAAGAATCATGATTTGGCTTTTTAATCTTGTTCTCTCATTTACTAATGACTTCTAACTTCAAATCTGCATTCCTTTCCTTGCCCCCAGTGAACTTCCAGCCCTTTGTTAATAATTTCTTAATCTATCTCAAATATTGAAAACATCTCCTTCTCAGGCCATTTATGGAAGAAAGCTTCAAATTTGGAAAAGATACTACGGTCATTGGCCAAAATCACACTCTGCAATGAGGAAGCATAGAGGAGTGGGATAGATCAGCTAGTTAAGTGGTGTCACGACAAAAATCTTGCATCAATGTTAGCAAAACTAAGGAACTGTGGACTTCAGGAAGGGGAAACCAGGAGAATACAAGCAAGCAACTGAAAAGGTAAATCAGTTCAAATTCCTGGGTGTCAACATCTCTGAAGATCTATCCTGGGCCAATATAATGATGAAGAAAGCATGCCAGAATCTATACTTCTTTTTAAAAAAGGGGATTTAGGAGATTTGGTATGTCTCCAAAGACTCTTGCAAATTTCTACATGTGTGCCATGGAGAGCATTTTGATTGGTTACATCGCCGTTTGACATGGAGGTGCCAATGCACAGCACAGGAAGAGGCTGCAGAGAGTTGTGCATTCAGCCAGAACCATTATGGGCATTAGTCTTTGCTCCATTAAGGATATCTTCCAGAGGCAGTGTCTTAAGACTCAGACTCTGTCCTCTACCAAATCCTGCCATCAGGAAGCGGGCACAGTTCCCTGAAGACAAGCACCCGCACGGTACAAAAGGCAGTTTTTTCCCCTCTGCCATCAGATTTCTGAATGGATAATGAACTACCTTACTTTTTTTCTCTTCTTTTGCACTTTAAAACATTTGTAAACAATATAATTTATAGCTATTTATTGCACCTGTAATGCTCCTGCTAACAACAAATTTCACGATACATGTCATGAAACTAAATTGTAGTTCTGAAGATTTACAGCTACTGAATGAAAAGGTATTTCTCCTCCTAAAGCTATTGTTTCTGATGTTTGTCTGGGCCCCTTGCCTTTGTTGCTGTCTGTTCTCATCACAGATTGCTGCTTTCTTAGACCTTGTTTAGATAATGACCTTTCTGGTCTTCCTCTGGACTGTGAGCTCCTCATTCTCAGAGACCACTGTTTCTGCCAATTTTATTACAGTTCATCCTTCTCACAGTTAATTGACTGCAACTATAACTAACAGTATATCTGATTTCTATGTTTAACTGTTAGTGTGTACCTAGATTCTCCCCATTACAGCTAAATATGTCAATACATTTCTTCTATTTCATTTGTGATCATCTGTAATACGTCCAGACATATTAAACTTTAGGGTTAAAAAAAAGCACCAAGCTTTCGGTCAATTTCTCAAATTAATTCAATTCAAGGAAGGTTTTTATTGAACTCAGGAATGTTGTGAATGTTGATATTTACTGCATGCAAAACATTGAATCACATTGTTCCAAATGATTAAAATGTACAAGATAAATGTTCACGCAATAATAAATCCACAATAACTTTGTTCCTTTTCCACATGCATTTTACTTAATTATACATTTATAGGAAATAAGACTATAGCTTTTTTTATTTGCCTTGCAATATTGTTCTTTAAATTGTCTAATTCATTGTCATTTTATTGGCTAATTAATTGGACGTCATCTTTTCGACTTAATTTGAAGATCATGGATGTTAAAATCTACTTCACAGATTGAATTGAAGTGTCACCTTGGTGGCAGCAGGAACAGCTGATGACTACTAGCTAAATTTACCACCAGCTTCTCACCATCTGTTTTTCTTAGACTGATAGTAGTATATTATTTTCCTTTGCACTATCGATGCCATTGGATTTTGGTAGTACCTTGTATAATAACAAAATTCTGATGCTGGTAACAAATAATGGTAAAATAATTTCAAAATCAATTTTATACGGGAAGAAAACACATACAATCTCTTTAAATGTTTAATAACTCTTAAAAGGCTTAATGATGTGTCAATAACAATCTTTATTAATATGTTAATACATTTCACAAATAAAGAAAATGCATTAATAATTAATTAAATTATTGTTAAAATCTGGGCATAAATTTTCATCAGATATTTTAAATGAAACAAAATTAATCTCACAATTATCTATCTTTCGATCTATTTAATTATTATCTTATCTAATTAACTAGATATCTGATCCCCTCGTTGAGCCCATCTGTTTAGCTATTCATCTAATTATCTCATTGATCATATCTAGCTCAAACTTCTTGGAACTGATATCCTCACATATCCAGCCTTCTCTTTTTATTCTCACGTGGATTTTTTCTCAGCAAACCTTACAAGGTCAGAAGAAGAAATCCACATGGAGAAACTCAAAACCAACACAAGCTATTTATAAATCATATAATTCAGAGTATCTGTACCCTATATGACTGACATTGGGATGGCACACTCTTGGAGCATAGAACATTACTGCAGAGTACAGGCATATAACAGCACTAATTTATCACAGCTACAAACAAATAAATAATATACTCACTAACTTTTTTCTTTCAGTACACTATGAAGTCAACTTTCTTATTATCATTCACTAGAAACAACATTGCGTTCGTCAACTCCCCAAACAGCACCCAGCTAAACTCCTCTGACCTTCTCATTTGCTCAATGCTTCACGGGTGATCCTGACACTCACTCTCTTCCTCTCAACAAAGGTAAGTACATGACAGCCCACTCCCGACCCTCAGCCTCTGCCATGCAAGAAGGCCATTGATTGAAACTGTCCCTTCATGTAATGGTCTGGAGGCCTTACCGTTTGGCCCGACCTTGTACGATAGTGCAAAACAGGCAATGCACAGTCTGAATGGCAAGAATCCTCTGACTTTGAATCCTATACTTGGGTGAGGGTCAATTTCATTTTCAGTTTAATTTTGTGCTTGAAGATTACCATGGGTCTTAACTTTGTCCCATCAGTCATGCATGATAACACCACAGTAAACTTGGTTCTTTCGTGGCCTGTACTTCTGGTTTGCACAGTTTTAACTCCTTTCCATTCCACTCTTCTATTGCCTAACATGTTGAAATTCATGGGGGCTTTGTCCATGTTTCTGATATTTGCCAATGAAAACTGAGGTTTCTGCTGGTTCTGTATAATAAACTGGTGAAAATTTACAACTTTATGATCAAGATCTTTTGGTAGTTTCTAAGCAATTTTTGTTTTCTGGCATAATACCAGATTAGTCCTGTTCATGAAACGATTGCCCTGGCCTACTGCAGCCTCAAAATCATCACTGAGGTCGCGGTGCAACTTTGTCCACTGCAATGCAAATGTTCTTCCTTTATTTCAGATGACTATGTAGCAATCTTGCCTCTGTTCACGTACCCATTCTGCAACATGGTTTTCCAACTCTGGTCAACGAGTGATTCCTTTCCTCAAAGAACATTGCTTTTTTGGTATTTTTCTTACAGTCTCTTATTTCTTCCTCCAATCTCTTACCAGCTTCTCATGCACAACAAATTATCCTGCACCAGCGCAGTTGTTGGTTTTCTTAGACATTTCTATCACTTTCAACTTAAAGCTTCATATTTTTGTCTCATGTTGCCTTGTGTTGATGGACCCACCATGCTAGCAATCACTCCAGCCAACACCCAGCAGATCAATCCTCATGATCTTTGGGAGGGGGGGGGTCAATGTATATGCCAGTCAACAGCCCATCTCAGGCATTAGGAGCTTTGGGGGGCGTCAACTATACGCCAGTCAACAGGATACCTCAGGCTGCTACAAAATTGGGATCAACTTATATGCTGGATATACTACAAAACCCATTTAAATGAGGCTGAAGTGGGGGGGGGGGTGGTGGGGATATTGACTTGCACACCGAAATATACGGTTTAAAAAAAAATCAATTAAATGAAAAACCTCAAACATTAACTATTCTTTCTCTCTATATGAAGTCAGTATCTTCAATTTTTTTTGTTCCGCATGTAATTACTTATTCATCTTGTGCTGTGGGGACAAATCATTCATATAAGCATGATTTCCCCTTTGAACTTTCCTTATGCTATCAATGAACTTTCAAATGGTTGGATGGTGCATACCTAACACCGCATAAGTTCATCTGTGAGCTGCCTCCGCATGGTTGTTTGTTTTATCCTTTCCACTTAGGGACCCCTCATAAAGGTTCCATAAATCTATGGAAAACAGTACTGGGTGTCTTCCATACCTATTTCTATTTTGTCATCCAATATAATCATCTTTGAACCAATGTAAAAATTCCTGGAGTTGATTGGGCAAAAAGTCTTTAAGTGCATTTACGTGAGTTTCAATATCATTAACTGGCACAAAATTAAGCAAGAGGATCAATTTAGCTTTGAGGGCGATGTCTGCTTCGTTAACATAGTGCTGACTTGCTCTTATTTTCTTTAGATGTCTCAAATTATAGAAGTAGATTTTTAATTCCAGCCCTGGAAAAGTGTCTTTCATTGCTAACATGGCAACTTGTTCAAAGTCACACACTATGCTTTTTGAAGCAATGCTTGGCAAGATAGCTCTAATAAATTCAAACAGTCTGATATATATTACCCTTTGTTTGTTAGGAAGCAGAGCATAAATAATAGGGCGAATTCCACCATGTTTTTTTTGGCCAATATTACATTTACTTGTAAAACCAATGGTGGGGCCAGATTAAAAGGTCTGTCGGCATTCCAGACATCAGAACCTGCAAGGATTTCTTCACACCACTTTTTCCTACCAAAAAAAAATCAAAATTCTGCTTTCAGATAGCTCACTCTCTCCTAGAAATGGCCCACTCCTATTGCAAGTTTTATAGATCTTCAAACAATCTGGAATCTCTAGGTCGAGCAAATTTGTTGGATTGGGAGGTGCCTGAAACATTTCATAGTGCTCCCTTCCTAAGTCCTTTTCAAGAAATCAGGATACGGAATGACTCCTTGGACTGCCTGCTGCTAAAATTTCTTGAGTACGGTGCTTCAAGTTGGTTTTAACCTTTGCTATTTTGACTGATTCAGTGGCTGTGCTGATTGATTTCACAAATCACTTTATCATTTTTGGTATAGATTCGTCCTTTGCATGTATTCTTGTCCTCATGCTACTAAAACAAAATAAAATCATCTGTCTTACTGCACTTGTCAAATATATAAAGGTAATCACTTTGAGCAATTTTTCCTTTGCCTTTTGTGCTTAAAATGCACTAAATGATCCAATACAACTAAAGTTACCCATCAGGTGCTCAGTGTTAAATGTCATAAAATGGGAATAAGTCCATCAATTTCACAAATTACTCTATTAGCACTAAAAATAGCGATGATCATGTGATAAATCACATGATCCCAAATGATTAATTGTATAATAAGAGTTTATTTGTATGAATATTTAGTAAGTATAACAATAAATCCAAAATGTTTGCCATGAGAAGCCATTTCCTGGGGCGAGGGAGTAAATGCAACACAGAGAGTTCAGGGAGCAGTTTCTGAAATGCCGTGGGTTGAGGCAGTGCTGCAACATCATGGGGAGCCGGGCCAGCACCAAACATGAACCCAAGTATAACAATAAATCCCAAAATATTTCTAAAAAACACCACAACGCTAGAGTTTGCTGGGCCAAACTGTGGGCACCAAAATATCCAAAGGGCTACAAAAGTTTCTTTTTCACCGAAATGTGTGGCACGAACATGCAGTGCCAAAATGTCTGACACCCACTCTCCTCCTCCCAAGGAAAGTAAGTAAGCGACCGCGACAGGCCCTTCAGCCCACGATTTTGTGCTGACATTTTAAAAGTCACTCTGCAACAATCCAATTTTCCCCCAACCTGAAACACATAAATAACTCTGTTATACATCTATGTGTCTATCCAATAGTCTTTTGTATGTCCCCCAGGAGAGTGGGGAGCAGAAACACAATGCTGCTGTGAAGGTTTCAAACATGCAGGCCTAATGGCAGCAGATCCTTACAGGCTTTAAATGGCCTGTTAAAGAGCTGATAGTGATTGTAAGTAAAATCCTTCAACCATGAGGTCTGTCCAAGATGGTAGCATCCATGCTCACCACTGGCCATGAGAGGTTGCAGACTCTGGGGAGTAACAGTCTAGTGCAGGACACTTGAACATTTCCCCCCCAGCCCCCTGTTGTGAAAGAAATGCAGAGGAGACAATCTGACCTCAGTGGCAGATCAGTGAGGGGCTCAGTGACTGAGGGACCCACATAGGCTATGGGTGACACAATCGAGGACTTACATGGGCTGTGGGCTGCTGAACAGTGGCTCATGGGAAGCAGGTATGAGAGTTGGGATTCAAGAGGTTGCTGAGGGTAAGAAGGACACCTGAAGAGCCTCAAAGTGCTGAAGGCTTACTGATCATGTCAGAGGTTTGACCTGAAATTTGGATGGCTGATAGATAAATCACAAGTCCCTGCAGCTGCAAAATTGCTGGAGGCAAATCCATAGACAGTCAGTGACTTTGAAGGGATTGTCTTCTCCTTCTCTATCTCCTATTGTTCGGGGTGTTGGGCAATGCTCATGGCAACTCTTAGTTTTCCTTATGGCAGACAAAAGTTATATTTTTCTATGACAATAAAAGGATTCTTGAACATGGACTTTATCATCCTCCTCCATGCATTCATGGAGCTAAACCCATTGTGAGAGATTAGAGAATATAGGAAGTAAAGCTAGTATGAATGAAATAAGGAATACTAGACTAGACTAGAGGAAGTTAAGTAAGTGCTGTGTAGGGATGAATTCCGATAAGGATGAATTCCGATAAGAGTGTGAGGAAGGGTTACGCAAGTATAGAATAAGGGTCTTATAGTGATAGAAAGAATTAGCAAGTTCTGCATATAGAATTAGTAAATCCTGGGGGTTGAGATGTGTGAATAAGGACAAAGGCAGATTCATGAATAAGGACAATGAGATGATGGGACCCAGACAGGATACCCCATGGTCTTTCAAGTTTACAAGAAACTGCACGGGCACGACAGGCAGACAGAATTACCAAATGCCAAACCAATCCAGGAGGCAGAAGAATGTTAAGGGGGGGAGGGTACTTCTACACTGAAATGAACTGTATAAAAGTTGGGTGAGCCCCAGTATGTGTGTGTGTATTCCCATGGTAAGGGGAACCACCCAACTTTGCACTGTTGTACAATAAATGTTCTTTGTTCTCAATTTTTGTCATGAGCGAAATCTGTGAAGGTACTTCTGTTTCTCACACCATCCTTGATGTACGAATGTCTTGATTGTCATTTAGAAGAAGATGTTGTTACTGATCCACACTGCTTGTGGTCTACTGATCTACTGATGAGGAAATCAAGTATCCAGTTGCAGAGGGAGGCACAGAGGCCCAGGTTTTGAAGTACGCTAACCAGCACTGAAGGGATGATGGTGTTGAAACCTGAGCTACAATCAATGAAAAGCAGCCTGATGTACATATCACTGTTGTCCAAGTGATTCAGGGCTGAGTGGAAAGCCAGTGAGATTGAATATGCTGTGAAACGATTGTGGCGGGAAGCAAATTGCAGATGGTCCAGTCTTTTGCTTAGTTAGGAGTTCATTCTGGCCATGACCAACCTCTAAAAGCATTTCATTCCAGTAGATGTGAAGGATACAGGGTGGTAGTTCATGAGGCAGCTCATTCTGCTCCTCTCAGGCACAGAAAACGATTGATGCCCTTTTGAAGCAGACGGGAAACTCCAACCGCAGCAGTAAGAAATTGAAAATGAACATAAAAATGAACAACTACAGCAAAGTATGAGCCCTTCAGCTCACAACATTATGCTCCCCAATACAAATCTGCTTCACATCATTCTAACACTTCCTCCCTCCTACCCCAAAATCCTCCATTTTTCTCACATCTATGTGCCTATCTAAGAGTCTTTCAACTGTCCCTGTGGGATCAGCTACCTCCAATATATTCCAGCCACCCACTACTCAAATCTACTTAAGTCTTCACTAAACTTTCCTCCACTCACGTTGATCCTTGTTGCCCTTTGCTCACTGTCCACCTTATCCTCGTATTCTTATACATCTCTATTAAGTTACCTCTCATCCTGTTGCTCCACAGAGAAAAGCCCCTGCTCACTCATCCTTACTTCATACGACATAGTCTCCAATCCAGGCAACATTCTGGTAAATTTCCTCTGCACTGTCTTTAAAAGCATCCATATCATAATGAAAATGGATCTGCCTCCAGCATTTCTTAAAGGATTTTTTGACTAATTTGATACAATTTGTTTGTCAGTTTGAAAGTTACATAATAATATTAACTTTCAGAAGTCTCAAAGGAGTTGTGTGTCTGGTACAGAATTAACTTTTTTTTCCTGAATTCAAGATTTTAATCAAGGTCTTCTATAAGGCACTGAAAGGACCTAATCTTGCCAAAAAATGTATGAATAAAGGTCATTTCAAGAAGGACAAGCAGCAAGTAAAGGAAGAATGAAAAGGAAAGAAGGAGCTCAGAAAGGGACCACTGCTGCTTAGTTTGGTCACAGAGCAATTTTCTAAAAGATATTGCGAGGAATACCCACACCACAAAGGAGCCGATAGTTAACAATTGCTTCAGCTATTGATCCATCTGAAGAGGAACAGGTCTGAATGGGCTATTATCACAAAGAGGACCATTGCTACGGGCTTTTATAAGTCTCCTTGGTCGAAGCTGAAAATACTTGCAATCCCCTGCCACCTATGATTATTTAAAGCAAGGTATTCACTTTTGAGAACTGTCCTCTGCAATTTGTTCTTGCTTTCTGCAATGAGGAGTGATACAGTATAATTGGCTGATGCGGCTGCCTTGTGGTTTAATTGTTGACAGTGTAATCAATCTGTATGTTGCAAGTGTGTATGGATATGCATACTATGATTAATAGATTATAAGAGCCATAGGATAGGAATGTGGCATGAGAACGATGTCTGAGGGCAACAGGCCAGTTGGTAGGTTATGCCATCTGAAAATGCATTCAGTAATTTTGATCTTTTGTTTGACCATTACATTTCTTGCAGCATGGGACTTAGATCAACAGAGCTGGATTTCTGCCATCACGTCCAGAGATAGGTCCTCCAACTGCCTTTTCACAATGTGTCTGCAGAGGCACCTCGTCTATGCACATAAAATAATAATCTTTTTTCACTTTCTCTGTATCATTGCAAAGTTTGTGTGCTAGATCTCTTTGATGTTAAAGAATTCATTTGCCTATTGCAGGTCACATAGGACTGTTAATGCAATTTCAAAAGTGTGTTGCTCCTCTTTAAGGGACCTTGGTTCAATTTGAACATTACACATTAGCTTTTTTGGAAATATCAATTTTGGGCACTCTACTGATGCATACAGTTAATCAACAGCAGATTGGTATTGGCTGGATACTGTAATCGTATTAGTGATCAGACAATGTGAATATGCTATGCTGAATGCATTAATTTGTCATTGCTGCATCTATTTTAAAAAGATCTTGAGAATGAAATGTTAGAATGCGATCACATTTCATACCATATTAACATGTAAAGCTGTGACTTTTAATAATATTGTGCAGTACACTAATTTCACATGCATCATAGCTTTTGTTCAGATTTTTTAAAAAATGCATAAATTATACGTTTTCCTATTCGGTAGGTGTTCCAATTAATTGTGGTCGAACAAAGCACTTTCAAGATGAAAAATAATCCCCAGTTGAAACATTGCCATCATTATTCAAAATATTAATTGAAATTTCAGTATTTGCATTATATAAGCATTAATTGCGGCAATTATTAATGCCTCATAAGTGATCTATACACCACAGTGTGCAAGTCATTGACTGTGAAAGTTAACGAACAAGTTTGCAAGCACTGCTTTTTTTTTGCCTTATGCCATTTGCTTTGTATTTCAGATCCCATATGGTTCATGAAAGAAATCCACTGTGAGATGATAATATTTGGTTGGCTTTGACTCTGCTGCCTTCAATTACTTTTCAAACATGGAAAAATCATACTGCTGATAAAATAATGTTAATGTTTAACACCTAACTTTTCTATTAAATTTTTTTTTTTAACCCTATCAATCTATCTTGAAGATTAATGGAACTTTTTAAAAAATCTGCACCGTTTCCAGAATGGGAGCTGCCTGTGGCAAATAACAAATACATTTTCAGGAAAGCTGAATAATTACATCAAAGTAAGATGAAGCAGCGAATAGTGATGGAAATCTCATTTGCAGGAAAAGTACTGGTAAAGGACAAATGGGCTGAATTGGCTTTTTCCAAGTTGTGTGTACAAGTAAATGGAATATTTTATCTGCTTACCCATTAGCAGGTACTCAGAACTGGAAACCATTGTTTACTAAAGACTTGCTATACAGAAGTAACATCAGAAGTAACATCTGCAATTATCTTTTTGTTTCAACCTTACAGTATTGCAAAGCAGGAACATTTACTGGTGCAAATGGCTATCACATTAATCTTATTTAGTATAGATCTCATGGCTTATTATTTGGTGGTCAGGCATTTCCACAAAATGCATTTTGGTTACAGATTCATAAGCCACATCATGTTTCTTTTAGAACATTTGGCATATATGAAAATAGAAAGTTTTTATTCAGGTTCAGGTTTCTTTATTATCATGTTCACAAGAGAGAAAAAGTGTTAACATTTGTTTGCCTGTAAAAACACAGAAACAGTTGTCACTTGTCTGACACTCCAATCAAGAGAGATAGCAGCAAAATAAAGTCCCTTCATTGAGTGCCAATGAATCCCTTGATGCCACTGCCTCCTGCACTCCCATAATCCTGCGCTCCATTGACACCCTCACTGTACTGACAATAACCACAAAAGCAGTGCGAGTATAAGACAGCTTTAATAAACTAATATGTACACTAAGAGGTCTTGTCTCTCGGCAAGACAAACCTGGAAGGCTAGACTGTAGCTCTGGACTGCTTTATATACAAGGTCACCGGGATGACCCCTGGTGACCTAGTGGTGTAATTACATATCTTTCTTTGGCTTGGCTTCGCGGACGAAGATTTATGGAGGAGGTAAAAAGTCCACGTCAGCTGCAGGCTCGTTTGTGGCTGACAAGTCCGATGCGGGACAGGCAGACACGATTGCAGCGGTTGCAGGGGAAAATTGGTTGGTTGGGGTTGGGTGTTGGGTTTTTCCTCCTTTGCCTTTTGTCAGTGAGGTGGGCTCTGCGGTCTTCTTGTGATGGGTTTTTCCTCCTTTGCCTTTTGTCAGTGAGGTGGGCTCTGCGGTCTTCTTCAAAGGAGGTTGCTGCCCGCCAAACTGTGAGGCGCCAAGATGCACGGTTTGAGGCGTTATCAGCCCACTGGCGGTGGTCAATGTGGCAGGCACCAAGAGATTTCTTTAGGCAGTCCTTGTACCTTTTCTTTGGTGCAATTACATATCACCACACTCACAAATCCCAATCCTAATGCCTGGTTCCCATGAGCCAGTCTCCCACAGCCTGGTGCAGGTTCTTTATCTGCTGAGCTTCTTTGGCACATATTCCATATTCAATTCTGAACTTTTCTATCATTGGTTATTTCAGGATATAATCAATAATAATTATCAACAAATAAGAGCATTATGAGCAAGCCTTGTATTCAGTTGATATTAACCAAGCATATAGGATGCTCGGTCTGAAACTTGATCAGCTATTTCATTGTGGTGCTCCAATTATCCTGCTGCCAGTGAGGAAGAAATTAATGCATGCAATTGCTAGTGTACAAAACAACATTTTGCTGAATTATTGGAGTAAAAATAAGTATGATACATCGTATTCCTATGTCCATTAGCTGCCTCACAAACACAGATTGGTTTGAAATTAATCTATTGGATGCTTAAAAAAATCTTGCTCTTGGGGATTACAGTATTTATTAGCTAAGCTTATTTGCCTTGAGGAGAATAAGAAATCACCATATATTTTGGAAATGAAATCAAAGGAAAATCTTGCAGATGTTAGAAAGTTGAAGTGAAAACAGAAACTGTTGGAAAGACTCAGAATGTTAAATACATCTGTGATAACAATTCTACTGAAAGTTTATTGAACCGAACCATCAAATCTGTTCATCTTGCCACAGATGCCACTTGATCTGCTGACTGTACTCAGAATCTTCTCTTCTTACTTTAGAAATGGTATCAACTACATGTGGTGCTACCTCTATATGTATAGATGGATATGGGCTGGCCCACACCCTGAAAGTGTGACTCCTCTCTCCCCATAAAGGTTGTTACATCCAAATCCCTCCCTTACTACCTGCCTTGGAATGAGGCCAACAACATTCAAGCTGTGCAGACACTTTGAAGTGATTAAAGCCTATTAATCATGATTCTCTGTCTGATTGTGGTTGATTGGTAGTACACTGCAAGGAACTGGTGCAGAGAATAGGGAAGGGGAAACCCATGAATGCACTTGACTAGGATTAGCCAGAATTGAATATAATTTCATAATTTACAATGATAGGGTTAGAACTCTCAACATGTCATGAGTAATCTATTATAATAACAGTCAAGCTACCACATGAAATACACCAAGTTTGAATGACAGATCATCAACCCAAAGCATTAATTCTGTTTTCCTCTCTGCAAATCTGCTTAACCTGCTCACTCTCCCTAACCTTTTTTTTCTGGTTTTCATTTCTGATTTCCAGTACTTGCAGCATTTGGTTTTCATTTTAGCAAATATTAGCAGAGTCAATCAAAATAATATGGCCTATTTTGAGCAAAAATTGAATGCCATTTTCATCATTATTTGTATCTAAATTGCTGGTAATTGTCAAATATTGAGAGAAATCAATGTTACAACAATTAAAAAAAATGCTAGCTAAACAAACAAAAACATTGCCTAGTGGTTTGGACCTATCATCTACCTACAAGTCCTGAAGCATGTTTCTTTTACTTTATTTCATCCCTTTAGATTCAAGTGATGCAATGAAATGTCAAAGACTATTTTTGCTTTAATATGAGGATGATGAAAACTGGTGACATTTTTTGTAAGATTAATTAAACCAATCTCATTAATTTTACTGACCTACCCAATAAATCTTTTTAAAATCCTTGTAAAGATAAATTACATCTATATGTTCTTGTGACACTCCTTTAGTCATCCCTGCTATAAATTCAATCCATATATTTGACTGATAATAAACAATACATCTGCACAAGATTGTGAAATTCAGTACATTCTGGCTTCAGCAAGAATTCAACAAGTTTTCAAATTCAGTGATCAATACATCTGAGCACTCATTTTAACATTATGTTTTCATGCCTTTCAACAGGCAACAAATTAAAACTGGTCAAAATTTTATTTTCTTAATTAGCACTCCTATATCTTCATCAATTGACTTCACATCAATAGCCATTTAATAATGAAAATGCTTCAGTAGGTGACAGATCTTATATTTTTTTTCTCTCTGCTGATGCTCTTGCATGAACCTGCCAAAGAAAATGACAGAAGTAACAAAACTCTCATCAGTAATGTACAAACAATGTATTTTACTGCAACCACTTTCTTTCTCAAGGCTTCTCCACATTTTATGACACTGTCCTTTTGTTTTCAATCTGAATTTACTCACTCATTCTTATGATTCTGCTTTGCCTCATTTGTTTCCTTGGATGCTGCCTTCATATTCTCTTTTGGCATGTTTTTCATTCCATTAATAGTTGTTCCTTGTTTCTGATTGAGGACGCACATTAGAAACATTTTCCTTTGCAGGCAAAGCTATACTGTTCACAAACCTATGCAAAAACACGCACTTGTGTGTAATTTGTGTTCACACTTGAAACTCCCAGCTTTGACATTGATCTATTGTCATTTGAATCCACATAGCATAGTTCATCTAGGCTATTTAAAAGGATCCATTTTTTTGATTCCTATGAAGCATTAAGTGTTCTAAAAATAAATTAGATGCTTTTAGACCTATTTGAAGCTCATCAAGGAATAATGTGGTAGGAGCTCATGTTTTTGAATTATAGATAGTCCCCGACTTACAAGTATTATGGGGACTGAAGGATTGGTTGTAACTCGGGGAACGGGGACCTTGGGCTGCCAACAGGGAACATTATATATAGTACTTTTAATGCAAAATATGTACTTGTAAAGTAGTTTTAATAAAGATTTAAAAGAAAAATTTGGTCGTACATGTGAACATAACTCTCAGAGGTCGGCTGCTCCCATTTGTAGAAGCTTCAATAAATAACCCACAGAGTATAGAATCACAGGGGGATTATGGAGAGAGAGTGAAACAATGAAGTCTACAGATGCTGTGATTGTAATAAAAACACATACCCATTAGAAATTTTGCTTCCTTCCTCGAGATTCCCTCTTATTCTTCTAAACTTGAGACCACTTGTCTCATCCGCCTTGCCTCTCCGCACACAATAAAACCAGAAACTAATCCAACAAGTTCAATACATTTGATCCTCAGGTGATGAGACTATCCCTACAGACTTTAATTAGGAATCATGTAATTGGAGCAAGATGTCTCTAAACTTGTTTTAAATTTTATTTGCAATAAAGATGGAAATTTATTCACTTTCATAATTGACCACAGAACATTTGTATTAAGGCCATAAATCTCAGGGCAGAATTAGAACATTTAGCCCATCATGTCTGCTTCACCATTCAAATCATGGCTGATAAATTTTTCATTTCAACCCCGTCTTTCTCCCTTTTCCCAATAACCTTTACTAATCAATAACCTATTGACCTCTGCTTCATATATACCCAATGGCTTGGCTCCACAATGAATTCCACAAATTCACAGCCTTCTGGCTGTAGAAACGTATCTGTTTTTTTTAAATCATTGAGACTGTGCCCTAGACTCTCCCACTACTGGAAGCATCTTCTCCATGTCCACCCTATCCATCCATTTCAATAGTCTGAATGTTTTGATGAGAGCCCCCCCCACTCCCTCCATCCTTTTTTTCTAAATGCTAATGAGTACTGACCCAGAGCCATCAAACACATTTAACACCCTCATCCCTTTGATCTTTCTTATTGATCTCACCTGAACCCTCTCCAATGCCAGCACATTCTACTATGGGGCCCAAAACAGCTCATAATACTCCAAATGTGAGGACAGAACAACACCTTGCAAAGGGTTAGCATCACATCTTTGCTTTTATATTCTAGCCCTCTCAAAGGAATGCCAACTTTAACATTTCCTTCCTTATGACAGACTCAACCTGCAAGTTAATCTTTCAGATAGCCTGCACTAGGACTCTCAAGTCTTTTTGGACCTCAACTTTTTGAATTCTCTCCTTATTTAGAAAATAGTCAATATTATTCCTTCTACCAAAGTGCATGACAATACATTTCCCTACATTGAGTGAAAAAGTGGCAGCTGTAACACATTCTCCCAAACTACCCAAGCCCTTCTGAAGACTCCATACTTACTCAACTTTATCCACTCATCTTCGAATGATCTGCAAACTTGGCCACAAAGATATCATTTCAGTCATCTCCCTTTCCTTTATTGATACCATTCACTAGTAGAATGGCTTAAATAGGGTTCAAAAAATTATAAAGGACCCTTTGCATTCGTCACATAGTAATTTTTACCTACTACCATGAGGAAGGAGGCACAGGAACATCAAAATCAGAATTGCTGTGCTGAGAAGTAACGCATTCCCACAGGCTGTGAGATTGATGAATAGTATCCATTGATTGTGTAAATACTTTGGAATAATTTATTTTATAAATTTTTTAAGGTGCACGTGATTATGTCCTGCATATTGTATTTACAAACAGACCCAACACAGGTAGTCACCAACAGCCAGCCAGAAAGTAACCCCTTTATTTCCTCTTTCATCTTCCACAAGTCAGCCAATTCATGCTAGTAACTTTCCCATAACACCATGGGCTCATATCTTGTTTATCAGGCCCATGTGAGACATTTTATCATAGGCCTTCTGAATATTGAAGTAAACAAGACCCACTGATATTCCTTTGTCAGTTCTGTTCATTAATTCCTCAAAGAACTCCAATATCTGTCAGGCAAGAGCTCCCCAAAAAGAAACCACATATTCTGTGCTTTCAAGTATTCCAAAGCCTCTTATTTTTTAATTGAATCTAGATCTTGCCAACCACTGAAGTTAGACAAACTAGCTGACAATTTCCTACCTTATGCCTCTCTTTCTTCTGAAAGAGTGGAGTGACATTTGAAATTTTCCAATCCTCTGGAACTATTCCCAACTCTTAATGAATCCTGAAACAGATGACTTATCCACTTTCAGCCCTTTCAGCTTTACGAGCGCCTTCACTCTGACGGTGATGTGCAAGAAATTCAAGAGTCATGGGGCAGAAGTGAGTGTAGTTGCTATTACTGTCCTCCATAGTAAAATATCTGATTAGTTCATCAAGATTATTCACATAGATGACAAAAAAAGGCAATGGACCAAGGAGGTCATGTCTCTGGCACAGTGTCTGGAGTTGTGGTCAAGAAGGAAAGAGAGGAGAATAGAGGAGCTGTAGTAATAGGGGATTTGATAGTGGGGAGGAACAGAGAAAAAGGTTTTGTGGAAAAGATTAACAATTTCAATTTTTATGTTGCCTCCAAGGTGCCAGGATTCAAGACGTCACAGATCAACCACAGCAATCTCAAGAGGGAGGGTGAGCAGCCAGATGTCATAGTCCATGTAGAGACCAATGATGTTGGTAGGAAGGGCGAGGAGGTCCCGCAAAGAGAATTCAGCACTAAGTTGCAGGACATGACATCTAGGGTTATGATCTCAGAATTGCTGCCAGTGCCATGTTATAGTGAGGTTAAAAATAGAAGAATAATGCAGCTCAATATGTGGCTAAAGAGATGGTTCAGGAGAAAAAACAAGTTTCTGGATCACTTGGCTCTCTTCTAAGGAAGGTGGAAACTCCTCTGATGGGATGGAGGGGGTCTAATATCCTTGCAGGAAATTTTGCTAGTTCTGCTCTGTGATTTTTCAACTTGATTTTTGGGGGATGGGAACAAGTGCCAGAGCAAATAATGGAGTAGGGGGTAAAGAAAAATAATGTTAAGAAGGCATACAAAAACAGGAATCAAAGTGGTGTGCTTGGTGGGGAAAAAAATATTCTGAGGTGTCCATAATGCAGATGAGCTTAGAGTGTGGATTGGAACCTGGAACAATGACATTTGGTTGCAGAAGGGGCAAGATGGACAGCACAACATTCTGAATTTCAGTTATTTCAGGTGAAAGAGGGAGGAGTGGCATTAGTAGTCAGGGAAAATATCACGGCAGTGATCTAACAGAACAGACCAGAGATGGTTCATCTACATGGGTGGAAATGAGAAACAGAAAAAGTTTGACCATATTAAAGGGATTGAATTATAGGACACTCAGAAATTTGGAGGAGAAAATCTACAGATATAACAAGCAAATGCAGGAAACAAAGTTGCTTTGATTGATTAACTTTCCACATATTGATTGAGATTCCAATACTGTAAAAGGCCTGGAAAGGCTAGAATTCATCAAATGTTTTCAGAAAAGTTTTCTAAATTAATATATAGAAATACCATCTAGAGAGTGCATTACTGGATCTCCTATTAGGGAACAAGCCTGAATGGGCAATGGAAGTGTGTGTAGGTGAACACTCTGGGTTCAGTGATCATGATGTCATTAGCTTCAAAATAATTAAAGATAAGGATAGGTCTCGTCCTCAAATTAAGATTCTAAATTGGAGAAAGGCCAAATTAGAGGAAATGAGAAAGAATCTAGAAAGCTGGATTTGGACAGGTTGTTTTTGGTCAAGGATGTGTGAGAAAAGTAGAAGCCTTTCAAAGGTGAAATTGTGAGAGTACAGAGTTTGCATGTTCCTATACAAATTAACGGCAAATTTAACGGACATAAGGAACCTTGCTTTTTGTAGAGTGTTGGTAATGCATGATCAATTACACCAAGGCTGAATTATTGAAACTGAAGCTTTTATGAGCAAGAGATGGACAGCATCCCTGTGTTACAGGCTCACACTGACCCAGACTCAAATTGGGGGCAGGATTGTGCCATGTCAGCTTTTATGTGGGAGAAAGGGGAGGAGTCACGAGTCAGCCAGTGAGAGCAGGGTCAAACATAAAAGGTCATGACATTTACATATACCATAGTGGTTTCACCACAATTGGGGATCTTGTGGAGGAAAATGGAGATGTATAGCAGGAAAAGGCAACAAAGAGAAAAGAAGGAGAATAAAATGCAAACACAAGAAATCAGGAGGGCTAAAGTACATGAGGTTGCTTTGGTAGGCAAAGGGAGAGAACATCCAAAGGGTTTCTACAGGTATATTAAGAGCAAAATGATAGTCAGGGACAAAATTGGTCCTCTTGAAGATCAGAGTGGCCAGTTGTGCATGGAGGCCAAAAGGGATGGGGGAGACCTTTTTTTTTAAAGATCAGTATTTATTCAGGAAACTGGCACAGAGTCTATAGAAGTGAGTGAATCCAGCAGCAAGGACATTGTATCTATAATGATTAAAGAAGAGGAAGTATTTGCTGTCTTAAGGCAAATGAGAGTGGATAAATCCCCATGGACTGACAAAATATCCCCTTGGACTGGTGTAGAAATTGCAGAGGCTCCATCAGATATATTTAATGTCCTTAGCAACAGTTGAGGTGCCAGAGGATTAGAGAGTAGATCATGTGGTTCCATTGCTTTAAAAAGGTCTAGGAATAATCCAGGAAATTGTAGGCTGGTGAGCCTGACAACAGTAGTAGGTATGTTTTTGGAAGGTGTTCTAAAAGATCTTGTATAAAATATTTAGATAGTCAGGGACTAATTAGGGATAATCAACATGACTTTGTGTATTTTAGAGTATTTTGAGGAGATTGCTATGAAAGTTGATGAAGGAAAGGGCATGGATGTTGTGTACCTGGACTTTAGCAAAACCTTAACAAGGTCCCATATGGGAGGTTCGTCAGGAAAGTTCAGTCACTCAGTGTTCATGGTAAGCAGTAAAGCTTTACTGGAGAAATGGATTATGGCATCTCTGACTGGAGCCCTGTGACTGCCATCTATATCAACAATCCAGATGTTAATGTGATAAATTGGTCAGCAAGTTTGCAGATTTCCTTTTTTGGTGAAGATTTTTTTTTCCTCATCTTATCATTAGTCCTTAGTGTTAATTTGAAACCAAATCCCTTAATTTTCCTATTTGGATTAACTTAAATAACTGATTTGAATGCAATAGTCTCTCATTCCCATGTAATCTCCTTTGTAATGGGTTTGAATGCTTTTAATTTATCAGGTTGTTTTATCGACTACCTTTATAATTTATAAGATTATTCGGATTTTGTTTTGTGATTTTAGTCTTCTCTAAATGGTAATAAATTATATGCAACTACCAACAACTTGGGAAGGGGGTAGATTTTGTAGAATAATTTTTTTTGTCTTTTTCAATTATCCATTTTATATTTGTTTAAGTGAAAAGTTTTTTTTTTGTCTTTTTACTGTTTGTTAAAGTACTTTATTTATATATAATAGCTTTTTTCTCCATACAGTTATTATACCTGTATATTCTTTTTTATGTGGTTATTCTGTTTAATGGGTTTAATCACTATTGAAAATTAATAAAAAAATTGAAAAAGCAAATTTGCAGATGACATAAAGATGGGAGTGTAGAAGAAAGGAAGGAAGGATTTCAATTTTTGCAGAGGGATGTGAACAAGCTGAATGGCAGATGGAACTTAGTGCAGACAAGTGTGAGGTGTTTCATTTTCAAAGGACAAAGCAAACTAGTACACATGTGGTAAACAGTAGGGCACCAAGGAGTGCAGTTAAACAGAGGGATCTGGATTTACAGGTACACAATTCCCTGAAAGTTGCATCACACTGGCAGATAGGGTGTGTATGGCTTAGACTGCAATCCAGAAATTATCTTTTTGGTCTGCTTTGGAATTATCCCTGAGCTGCTCAAATTTATTCAGACAAAATTCTTCTCTTGTTCTCTCTATGCTGCTGGTACCCACATTGAGCCTAAGAACTCCCTATCCTAATTCCTCCAGGTAAAATGAGATCTTCAAACCCAGGCACAAGGCAGGCAGCTTAGCCTTCAGGACTGTCAATCTTCACTACAGAGAATTATGCTTATTTTCCTGAATATACTATCCCCAATTAGTACTACATTCCTCTTCTATCCCTTTATTGAATGGCTTCCTGACCTGGTCAGTTGGCCCATCCCTCCTGTATCCCCCACTCAAGAAGCCAAAATTTCCAAACAGTTGGACAAGCTCAGGCTGAAGTCTTCCAGCACTACCTCTTGGAGTCCCCTACCTACCTCACCAACAGTCTCACCTCTTGTTCCTGTAAACAGATAACATTGAAACCAGTTAACCGAATGAGTGTGACTGCCTCCTGAAACACAGCATCCAGATAACTCTTCCTTCTCCTTGATATGACAGTGTTTGAAGCTCAGTTTCTATGTCATCAGCTTTGAGCTAGAGTTCCTCAAGTAACTTGTTACAGATGTGGTCACCTGGAACCACATTAGGTCCACCAGCTCCCACATCATGCAGCTACAGTATATGATTCATCCCTATATCCTTATTTTATTTTTAAAAAAATATAATCTCGTGTCTTGTTTAATTGTTATGTTGACAATTTCTTATTTAGTCTCAAGTACCAGCACACAGACAATTAACGTTTGAGAGGTTTAAAGATGAAGGCTTTAGGAACTTACCTGGTTTCCTGTAAAACCTCTCAAGCCAAAGTCCCACTGTCATACTTGCCACCCTCACAATGGATGCACTACTTAAGCTTCCCTCCCTTTTATTGGCTATAGTGAGTGCATTGCATTCACTTTTACCAGCACTTTAAAAGTGCCACTCTCTCACTTACTACAGTGTTACAGTGTTTACAAATATATGTTGATTAATATATAGTAAAGGAAAAGAGGAAAAAAGAAAAAAAAACTTTTAAAACTACAAAAACAAAAAACCCTTAAAAATGAACTAAACCCTCTCCCCCTCTAACCTTTACTAACCCCAATAACTAGAATCTAAATCTAAAATACATAATAACATAACTATATATTAATTTGGATGCTTCAGATGATGCTCAAGGATCAAAAAAAAACATTTTTTTTCCAAAAACTGTTACTCATTTCAGGGAAAACTTCACTGGTTTAGAGAATTCAAAATAAGGAAAAATAGTTTTAACTTCATTATTCTAGTGTACGGGCTGCAAACTTGTAAAAATACAGAATATTTAACCTTCAAATTATATGTAATTTTTTTTCTAATGGGATACAACTTTGAATCACTGTTTGCCATCTTCCAAGTGTTAATGATACATCTGATTTCCAAGTGACAGCAGTACATTTCCCTTGCTATTACCAAAACTAATTTAACAAGTTTCAATTGAAACAAATCTTTAGGAGTTATATTCTCACAATTTCCCAGGAATAATAATTCAGGATTTAATGGAAAATCAACACCAGTAATTTGTTGTAAAAACTTAGTAACAGAAATCCTAAAAGGTTTAACAGGGGTTCCAATTTCTTTTCCACATCTAAAACATTGATCGGATATATCTGATTTCCTTCTATTCAACTTCTCAATACCTCAAAAAAAAATTCAGGATTTAAATATACACATTAGGAAATTTCTTAGGAAATGAAAAATGACAAGTAAATCACTAGAAAAATTAGCATGGAAATATGAATTATGAAGATCTTGGAAATAAATTCAGCACTCAGCTTTTTAAATACATCTTCAGAAATTTGTGTGCATGAAAACCAGGCCCTGTTGAGCATCAACTTCTTTCTGATGGACATGGACTCCAAGATCCCTTTATCCATCCACTTCTTGGTATTCTCTCAGAGAAGGTGCGCTTCCTTGCTTTATTTTCCCCCTTTCCTTATCTCTTAGGACAAATTCTGATTACACTTGCCTGCCTACCCTATCAGTTCATTGCCATTATTTTGCAGCATTGTTTTTCACATTCACCAATATGCATTTGTTCCTTTGACATTTGTTCAATTCATTGATTAATACCAATAAAACCAGACGACTTTGTATTAAGCCCTGAGGAATCCCACTTTAAACAACCTTCTGCTCACATTAACATTTTCACTTCAATTTCTTGTTTTTGCAACTGTGTAAATTATGCATTTATTTTAGATGTTTCCCTTTCATTCTATGCACTTAACAGCCTGCTTAGCTGGAATCTTGTATAAACTTTGAAAATATCTATGAATGTCCAGCCCTTGCGTGCCAATCACATCTAGTTTCCATCACCAGACACATCTTCCCCTCCCACCCCTTTGTACTTCCTCAGGGATTTATCAGCAATTCTCTTATGCATTCTTCCCTTCCCACCTATCTGTCCTGATACTTTCTCTTGCAACCACAGGAAGTGCAACACTTGTTTTCATACCTCTTCACTCATCACCTAAACAGCCTTTCATGTGAGGCAAGGATTCACATGCACCTCCCTTAACTCACCTACTGAATTTGGTGTCCTGGTGTGGCCTCCTCTACATCGGTGAGATGACTTGGAGACCATTTTTATAGGGCACCTATGTCCCTAATGATCATTCTGAACTCCTAGTTGTGTGATATTTCAACTCCACTTCTCATTTCCACACTGCCCTGGGCATTTTCTATTGACAGAGTGAGGTCCCATGTGAATTAGAAGAACAAAACCTAATGTTCCATTTGGGCAGCCTCCAGCCCAATCCAATAACCATTTGAATGTTCTCATTTCTGGTAGCAAAATCCCTTTTCTTCTTTGTACAAATTCTACTCTTTTCCTTTCCCCACTTTTTTTTTGGCCCCCTTCCCACTCACCTCCACTACCCATTCTCATCCCCCTCCACTTTGGTTCCAACCTTGCAACCCCATCTCTCCACTGAAGTTTTCAATGTTGTTTCCCACCCTCCACCTCCACAGTTCCACCTGGTCTCTCTTTACACCATCATTGTCACCTTTCAGCATTGGAAAACTTTGTCTTCTGATCACCCACTCTATTCTATATGACTTATCTTCCCCTAGCTGACCACTTTCTCTCTCTCCCCATTAGTATGGCACCTACCAATCTACTGCCATTGTCTGTCATGTTTCACATCTCCCTGATCACCAATCCCACATGGGGCTTCTGTCTCTCCCCTTCCACACTGTCCTCTTTACACTGGCTTCTCTTCTCCGCCACCTCCATCATAATGAATGGCTTCAGCCTGAAATGCCGATCATTCATTTTCTCCCCCAATGCTACTTCACCTACTGAGTATTTCCAGCAGATTATATTTAGCATCAACAACCCCATCATTGTTAGTCAATGCTCATTGTCCATAAAGTATTATGATGCATTTATTCGAGGTCAGTCCAGGTGCCATCAACATTTGTTCTATTTTACAAAATGTGTGTGTATCTATTAAATGAGATGAACTGTTCTTTACCTTCCGATTCAGTACGCATCCAGCCCACATGACCACAGCAGGTCAATAATGAACATTATCCTGCCATAGGAATGTGATAAAGCAAAGTCGTTGCACCTCAAACAAAATATTCTATGTTTAGAAACAAATTCCACATTGGAGGGTGAATAGAAGTTGCCAGTGTGGATCCTGTGATATCTTGTGGCCAGCTGCCTGATGCAGCTTCTCACAATTATAAGGGCTCAGCTATTATCACCAATCGAATAGCGCAAAAAGGAGAAATAGGAGACAAGCAGACAATCCTATTTTTTGGTTATCTGTTGGTTGTGACAAGCTAACTTGATGGCTTTCACAGTGCCTACTGTACCGTTCCTCTTATACTGTTACAATAACTGTCTTGCCATCAGGGAAAAAAAAAACACCAAAGCAACTTTATATATCGAACAAAAGACAACCCATCACCTTTGCACATCTGTTCAGTGTCTACCTCCTATGTGCCTTGTATATCCTGGTGCTTTCATATATGCCAGCCTAATAATTATACTCTAACACGTAGAAGTATGCTCTGCCTTTTTATCAATATGAGTTTGTATTATGTTTATTCCTTCTGTTCCTGAATGCATAATGTAGCTCCTCTCAAGAGGTGAGGCTAGATTTAAGTCATACAGACATGCTTCAACTGGCCAGGCTCTTGTTGAGGTGCAAGTCAATATTGCAAAGGGGAGTGCTTGCTGACAGCTACATCATTTTAATGAGCAGGCAGCAGGTGACCAAAATGGATAGAAGTTAATAACATCATTATCCAGATGCTTGCCTTCCAATGGCATTTAGCTTATTCTCGCCTTTACTTCCTCTTATTCATTTCAGCTCACTTTTCAGAAAAAAAATACCATAATCTGGTAATCACTGTGGGTTTAGCACTGCTCTCAGTAAATATATTGCTTCCATCTGAATTATAATTCTTTTGATCATGTTTACTCTTTGCATAATGTAATGCTTCATTATTGGAAATTTAAGTTAACATGATTTAATGTTTAGAGTGACCTTTACTAAATAGTAATATGAAGACAGTGTTTTGGATGGGATAAGAAGTTTTATGTCCTCAATAATCAAGCACTTGGTGGATGAAGGAATATTTTCTACTAATCCGGTTAAGTAAATCATCATTGAAATTATAAACTATGATGAATAGTCTCCTTACTGATTCAATAAGGTAATTAAGATGCTGTGTGTAAGATGTCATTTTGTTCATTCCTGATGAATATTTGTTGGAGCTTTGAAAAAAAATCTCAAGAACACTGAGGTATGGATGCAGGCTGTGTGTGTTCCTTTACACCATATGTTTTAAGGTATTCATGGCTGCTTGCTGGCATACTTCTGAAAACAAATTAATAAAAGTGAAATTTAATTGATTCCCTTAAAGAGGGATGATTTTGCGCATGCACACTCCCAGCGGGGAGGCTATCCCATCTGGAAGGCAGAGAAATAATGGGGTGAGCTCCCACATTTTCTGCCATGTGCTATTGGCAATAAAGACTCTCCAACACAGGTGCCCATTATACTATTGCATGAAATGTTTTAATTTTCTATTTCTGATGCATTTTTAGACCTCTGATACTAAATCCAATTTTATGACTCTCACTAACCAGATTTGAAAAATACAGGTTGAGATATTTCAAAAAATGCGAGGAATTATCTTTTAAGATAAATATAAAGAAGATGACAGTTTAGAAGTAATTCATAAGCAAAGAATTGCTTTGGGATTGCCTGAGGACATGACAGAAATAATAAAATTGAATAGTTATTTCACAAACATGCTGATTTTATGTTTTTCTTTTCTATAATAGCACAGATCTTGGGGTACAAAGCTTGAGAAAAAAGAGCACCAGTTTAAGTAATTAATTAACGTTGAATGCAAAAAGAATCAACAATCTTGTATCTCTGAGATGCAATGGCATTTCTGCAATCTTTTAATGAACACTAAGAAATGTGCCTGAAAGGACAAGACAGCTTTGATATTATTGATGCTGCAGTCATTTCACAGCAGTTTGAGCATTGCAGGCAGGTTGTGCAAGTCTCAACATAAAGTTGAAGGTTTAAGTGTAAACATTCAGATCTAAGACATAAATAAAAGACAAATAAAATTTGTCTTGGCTCCTTACCAAATAGTGCTTCCTCTAACACAACTGATGAAGTTCATGGTGTGTTGCTGAGAGGAGCACCACTGCTCCCAGCATTCCCACAAAAGACCCATGGTTCAGAGCTCCTGATGACTGCCCTCCATCCATCTGATGGCCTGTTTATGATTCAGTGGATCAAAATTAAAATTGAATTTCCCAATGAGGTGGAGAAGGAAGGAAATTTGGAAACAAACTGCTTGTGGGTCTAATTTAACCAGATCCTAGTCTAAATTCAAGTTAGTCTCATGCATATCAATTCAAATATGGAGCTCAATCTCCATTTAACTTGTTATCTACCAATATCAACAGAAGGGCTACAAGAAGGTAGTTCTTCACAACCTTCACAGGAGTAACCAGGAATGACCTAATCATCTTCTCTACATAAGCAATGTACATATCTCAAGAAATAATAATAAAAAATACTTTTGATAAAAGATTGTTTTTATTTGTTTCCTCCACATGTTGACCAACCAGCTAAATTTCAACAAACTGTGTTATTCTAAATCTTTGTGGGTGATGAACAGCCCGAGTCTTCAGGGTATGGTCAATTTGTAGCTCAATAAACTGAATTATTTCTACATTGTAGTTCTGATCATTCAGTGTCTGGTGGCTCTGGAAATCCTCATGTTTCTGTATCTGGATCATTAGATTTTGTTTCTTGTGCTTTCTTTAAACTCACTAGATTGTCATGTACATTCATTAATAGTTTTAAATTTGGAAACTAAGGAGAGGTTTTGCTTTGAACAATATGTTGCCAATATATTATATTAGTATTTTATACCAGCAAAATTAAAAATCAAGCAAGGATTTTAGACTACATTTCTCCCTTTGAATTTTGATCTTCATTTTCCTCAATGGAAAACTCTAACCAGTGCTGATTGGCATTGGCACCTCCCCCTCAGTGTCCAGCAACACAAAGGCACCTCAAAGCTGCATGCATAGTCTTCTGCTCTGTACCCATGATTATGTAGCCAAGTTCAGCTCCAATGCAATTCACTGGTGGCATTACCATTGTTGTGAACTCAGGATATAGGGTGGAGATCAAGAATCTGGTTGTATGGTGCCCATTTTGCTCTAAACATCAGCAACATGAAGACTGTGGATTTTAGGAGTGTGATGTTTCCTTTACTATAATAAATAAACTTGGATTCTTTTGCATCAACTATAATTTATTAGCTTTAGAACTCATGACCCTGTGAAGGCATCCATTTTAAATCAATTCTTAGCTGCAACACTCATCTCTGACTCCCTCTATTGATCAGGATTATCTCTAGCACTCTATCATTACATCCTCTTTTCTTGAGATGTTTCAGCTATCAACATGACACACTAATGCAGTATTCAATTTTAAGTTCAATGTAAACACAAATATTGACAGGACAAACTTTTTAAGTCTGCTGTTCTTTATCTTTTAGAGATTCAGTCTGTCAAGTGCTTTGATACCATGTGCGGATCTTCTTTAATTTTGTCGGCTCTGCTGGTCCTCTACTGTCTAGCACTGGTGGTGTTTTCTCTGTTGCTGTGCAGGCTGGATCTTCTGAATTTGTCTGTTCCTGCAGTGTCTCTTGCATTCCCAGCAGGCTCTTTCAATTCCTCCTCAGTATTTGACCATCCTCTGTTCTGACAGTGTAGGATCTTGGATTTACTTTGTCGAGAAGAGTAGCCTTTTTGTCCCAAGTGTTGGAATCATGTTGTGTCATGTTATGCCAGTGGCCCTAAGCTTCTTGCTGACTTGTCATAGTTTGCTTTTTGTCTCCATTCCAGACACTTCTGTTTCTGTTCAATATCTTCGACATCTTTGTTCTTGTTTGGGTCTCCAAAGAAGGGAAGTTTGGTGTGTAGCCTATGTCCCATCAGAAGCTCAGCGGATGACATGCCATTTTCAAGAGGTGAAGCTCTGTAACTTAATAGAGCTAGATATGGATCTGAGCCACTGTCTTGTGCTTTCTTGAACAACTGTTTAATTATCTGTACTCCTTTCTCTGCTGTACCGTTTGACTGTGGATGCAGAGGATGAAGTCACATGTTGAAAATCATAATCTTCTGCCACTGTTGACAATTTGAAGAATTCCATATCTTACAAATATCAATTTCATATATTTGATCAGACAAATAGCAGACATATTAGGAGGGCAGCACAATCTCCAGATAGTTTGATACCACCAAGTAATTCCATCCATCCATGTGGAACAGATCAGTCCAAACTTTCTGCCGTGGTTCTGCTCGGACGTCAGTTATGATCATGGGTTCCTTTGACTGCTTTGCGCGATGTTTCAAACAGGTCTCACAGCTGGAAACCATCCTGTCAATGTCAGCATGTATCACTGGCCAATAAACAGCAGTTCTAGCACTCCTCTTGCGTGTTTTCCTTTTCAAGGTGCCCCTTGTGCACCCACTTCAGCATCTCTTGTTGCAGTGATTGAGGAATGATAATTCTGCTCTGCAGAGTAGAAGGCCATTGACAATACTCAGCTCAGCTCTGATGTAGTATGGCTGACATTCACCTCTCAGCCATTCTTCATTCAGATTCTTGATGACCTTCTGTAGAATTGTGTCCTTTTATATTTCAGCTGTGATCTGCTTGGATTTCATGTCAGATACGGGAAGAGATCCACATCAGTGCCTCTGAAACTCTTATTATGTGCTTCACTCGGTGACTTTGCCCTGGATAATGCATCAGGTAACACAATAGGTTTCCCTCATGTCTCGGCTTAACTTTTCACATGCTTTGTCACCAACCAGTGATTCATGTCCATCTGGGACAACTGTGAACCTGAGGTGGTGCTTTTTTATCTTTAACTTTAACCTTGAGTTTACATGTACCTTTTTGTGTCATTGCTCTGTCCATTGTAGGCTTTGAGCTGTACAGGATTTGCATGGAATTATGACTTTATCTTCATTATCCTGATGTCGCGCTCACAGATCAAATTGACCTTCGCCCTGTGTCCAGCTTGAAAGGAATATTTATTCCATTTGTATGCAATGATACAGTCCACTTGTCCTGCTCGACTCTGTCCATGCCTGGTTATTCAGTGTCTGTTATTTATAGTCTTGCTGCACCACCATGCCAACAAAGAGTGCATCCCACTGAGAACAGTTTCTTCTATAGTGTGCACACTTTCACTTCTGTTTTGTTTGCCTTTGGGAAAAACATTGCTTTGCAAGTGATTCTGCCCTTTGCACTTATTAGACTTTTCTCTCGGCTGGGCATTGCCTTGGTTCATGTTGAGTGCCCCATTGTTTACAATTGAAAGTCTCTATTCCTTTTTTGTTGATTCTTATATCTTGTTTTTTGTTTGTGTGTGTGTCCAGACACTGTGGCTATAGCTATACCTTCATTTTCACTGGCTTTTATATAACACCAAACTTTTTATGGTGCTGCAGAGCTAATTCACTGGCGTGGCATATCTTCACAGCTCCAGCTAAAGTAAGCTCTATCTCTTGTAGCAATCTTTCTTTCACTTTCTTATCAATAATCCCAAACACAATTTGATCACGGATCATTGAATCTTACAGCGATCCAAAATTGCTTTTAATTTCAAGTCCATTTATATTTAAAAAAAAAGTATCAAAGCTCTCTCCCTACAGCTGTGTGCGTAAGCAAAACACATACCTCTCAAACATATCATTTTTCTTTGGTGAACAATATTCATAAAACATCTCATTAACCTTGTTGAGCTTGCCCTGGTCAGCTGCCTCAACAAAAACAAATTGTTGAAAATCTCTAGAGCTTGAGGTCCCATCCTGATAAGTAATAGTGCAATCTTCCATGTATCTGGTTTGCTATCGAGTCCAATGGCTTGCAGGCACAGCATAGATCATTATTTGAACAACTTCCACTCGTGGTCGATATTTCCCATTCAATTTGCAATGTCAGGAGCCTTTAGATTCTCCATGTTTTCTGCTGCTATCGACTGATTCTCACTTTGCGCACTCTTGATGTTTCTTCCACTCCTGTGCACACTGTACACTCCTGGTATCATGTGATTGTTCTTATTTTGTAATAAAGAAATGTGTTCTTTTATAACAACCATAATTTATTAGCTTTTAGAACTCACAACCTCATGGAGGCATCCATTTTTAATCTAGCTGCAACAACTCATCTCTGCCTCCCTCTGGAGGTCAGGGTTATCACCAGCACTCTATCATTACAAGTAATCGCCTGACTTCATTGGTGGGATGACAGTGGACAAGGTAGTGCCTTCAAAGTCCTGGGACTATTGGATTATTTCCTGGATCCAGCATATTGAGGAAATAATGCAAAAGAAGTGTCAATGCCTCTGCTTTGTAGAAAGGTTGGTTGGATCATGTCCAGGTTTTGAAACTGATTATCCAGGATCACATACAGAAAGTAACAAACCTAACCATGTCCATTATGGGCACTGAGCTTCCATCCCCTGAATACATCAATTTGAGGGGATGCTTAATGTGGCATTCAACATCAAATGGGGTCCTGATTACTCTAGTCATGATCTCTCTTCACTGCTGTCTTTAGGCAGAAGGTACAGAAGCCTGCAGTCAAGCACCTTTAAGTCCATGACCAGTTTTTTTCTTTCATCAAATATCAGGCTCGTGAACCTCCCTGTACTACCCTAATCCTATATATTAACTACTTTAGGACAAAAAGATTTGCCTAGGCTATTTAAACATTATCTTGCATTAACTGCAACTGTGAATATTTATTTATTTGTTTATTTATTTTTTGTCTGACAGCATATTGTGATCATTTAATTTATATTGTTGTTTTTGGTGTACCTTGTGTACTTGTGTGCCTGAAGCAGTTAAGAATTCTAATGCATCTGGACATTGAACTTGTGTATCTGACAATAATCTTTCTCTCTCTCTCTCAAACATTTTGGGGATGTTTAGCCATTGTTTATTGTAAAACAATGTGCTATTGCCTCACTTGTCTTTTAATCATATGCTTGAGTTTTGCTCTTTGCCCAACTGAATTTAATGGACAGCCCTGATTTACATGTTTTATCCTCATTTCTTCATCATGGTAGGTGGAATATCAGCAATGGGATGATCACTCTACAACAGGCAAGAGTCTGGAAGGAGGAAGAAGTAAGATAAGAGGAGGCTATTGAGAGATATTGAAGACTTGGCTGGGCACCAGTGACAGGCCATCAGTCTGCAAGGAATAAAAATGATTAATATTGGGGAGATCAAAAAATAGGGCAGTTATGGGGAATAGAAGGGGCAAATTATGTGGGTTACAGAAGGAGAAAGAGATGAATGTAGGGAATATAGAGGAAGAAATGAGGGAGGGGGAAAATCTGGAAGGAGTAATTTGAATCAGTTGTGTGTTGTTTATGGCAGATGGCAGCTGTGTTACACATTGTGCTCTGAGTTGACATAGAGATTGGATTGCAGATGGGATTGGATTACGATTGCAAGGATCATGAGCAAAGTGTATAGGTGAATCAGCTGGATGGGCTGGGAGGAAGCATGCTCACTGCTGCTGCCCACAAGCTTGGATGGAAAGGCACCTGCTTAATGGATCCAACAACTTTCATGGCTCCTCTGAAATCAAGGTGTATTTTTTTATGTTCAGATTTAAGAATATTAAGAATTATCTTATATGCACAATTACATTTTTTTCGGCTGTAGAAATAAGGCAACAACTTGCAGCACATCATGGATATGGAGGGGACAATGCACAATTATACTGCTGTTTTGTATAGAAACAAAAATCAAGCATGTGTTTAAAAGGAAATTATGCACATTATTTTATGATAAACGAAGGATAATAAAATGACAAGATATTGTTCAAAGTGAAACACAAGATTTGCAAACAATGGAAGGATTTAATGAATGAGGAAGCATTCATGGAGAGAAATAGTTAAAATTTTGTGTCAGGAACCTTTATTTGTAATTAGTCTTGATAAATCATCCTAATTCTAAAGCTTAAAGCTTTTTTTTAAGGTGCAGATTGTTTATCTATTTTTCTTTTCATTTTCACAATATAAAATATGCCCATTGAGTATTATCTCCATTTAAGTATCGTCTGGTTTCAGTCTAAAAAATAAAATCTTCAAACATTTCAACATTGTATTGAAAGAAAAACAGATTTTACATCATCTTGCTACTAATTACTCAAATGAAGCTGTGTTAATTAAATTTAAATAAGAAATTGAATAAAAGCAAAGAGCATTCTAGAAAAATGGAAATGAATGAAAATGTATTCAATCAAATAAATGAACTAAAGTTCTATGCATAGTGTTCATGTACAATCAATTTTACAAGAATGACTTCTTCAGCATAAACTATTCCTTGTTGAGGACTAAAGGGAACATGTTGAAGATGTTCAGTATTTTAAAAATATTTATGATGAAAATGAGCATGAATAATACAGACGATTCCATGATTTATTATTTATACTGATCCTTTCAACTGAAAAATGCTAATCATGTCAAATTAGTTAAGTGCTACACCAATATTGCAGCAAAGGGTCCCCAAGGGTTAAATTTCAAAAGATGGAACTAATTAGAAAGATTTGCTTTTTGTATCATGTAAATTATATATGACATATGATTAAAGATTTTCTTGGTAATTAGTATTCAATTCTTGATTTCTTTTATATGCTGTGAAGACTGCTGGAAGGGATTACACCAAAAGCAATCTGTTGGGGTCATACAATGCTGTTTTCCATCTGTCTTATTATGAGATGGTATAACAATCAAGTGTTTGATGAAGCTGTAATTTGTATAAAATAAATAACATAAATACATAATACAGAGTTTAAAAGGTGAAATATTAACATATTTCCTAGCACTGAAATGATATATCAAATTTAATTAAGGAATAGTATTTTGTGCATTTTTTTCACACTTACTACATGTACAGATAACAGACACATTACAATGTGATTTCTACAGTAAAGCTAAAATACCAATTAAACTAAGATTATAAATTTACATTGGGAATTTTTGTATGTGAAGTGCTCTCCCAATCTGACAGTACTGATCTAAAATCATTTATCAAGTACAAAGCTTTCAAATGATAATTTGATTTGTTGTATCAATGATTAAGACAAGGGTTGTCAGTTTGACATTTATTTCTTGGAGCAGTATCACTGAAGATATCAGGCATCAGTGACAGGCCAGGAATAATATCTGACCCAAGCGGCTGATGAAGATGAATACGTTGGCCACAGTTCAGAAATTCAAGTGGACTTATTCAAACTGACAGAGAACCAGAGAATTTCGCTGCTGAATTCAAATAAATTAGTTACATCACCAGTTGGGACAAAAAAAGGCAAATTAAGGATCCTTACTTTGATGTTACAAATCAGC
The DNA here is from genome assembly GCF_036971445.1 of Narcine bancroftii. Lineage (NCBI taxonomy): Eukaryota > Metazoa > Chordata > Chondrichthyes > Torpediniformes > Narcinidae > Narcine > Narcine bancroftii. The sequence goes on along the minus strand of NC_091471.1, from coordinate 118,075,221 downwards.
TTAGACATTGCTGCTACGCAGTATATATTAATTCAAACAGTTCTCAGAATAAGGCTGGGTTAAAGCTAGTGGAATCAGATATAAATGTGCTTTAAGTAGCTATGAGAAGGACACATATCAAAGCAAACCATTAAGGTGAAATACTAACATGGATTGCTCAGAAGACTAAACAAAAAAAAAATCAAATTATATTCTGATAATATTTCAAATTAACAAAGTCTGTACCATGAAGGCAAAACGCATCATAAACCCAGGAAGCTGAGTAAAGTTATAAAAGAATAATATTCATAAGAAGTTTTTAGCATATTAAATAGACATCTGATTTGTTAACATCTTTGATTGAGAATGTTGATGAATGCAGCTTTAATGGTTTTAGCATGTAATAACACTATTACCATTTTGTTTAAAAAATGGTAAATTTGAGGTTCAGATAACAACATGGGCTCCTAATCTGCTTCATTTTTATTAAAAGCAACAATTAAGGAAAACCAGCCCTTTTTTTCTTTTTGTTACAATTTAGTTATCTCCTCACATGAAAAAAATGCCACTACAATGCAAAGATTTGATCAGAGAAACTTGATTTTAAATTGAACTTTAACCATCAATTGATGATTCTGTGACTTGGTTAAAAGGCTTACTCAGTCTGCATCCACTGCTCATTATCAAACCATTTTTGGATATATTTTCATGAGTCATTCATTATTTATCACCAGAATAGAAACAGTCCCAAGTGTTAGACAGTGGTGACAAATTATGTAAATCAACATTGTAGTACCTTGAGCACAGGAGGTTATAAATTAATATAAGAGGCATTTAAACATTTAAAAGCCATTGATGAAATGTACCTTCTGATGAAGAGTCCAGCCCCAGAGGTTGTATGTTGAGCAAGAGAATATATAGAAACATTTCTGGTTTCTGAACACGTGAAACCCTCACCCAAAAAGCAGCATCTTTTGCTCATTCAATAATTTAAAAACTGAGACTGAGTAATATATTTTGCTGCCCAACAGTTCAAAAGCATAAATGATTGGTGGGTGGATGGGATAAAGAGTGCATGTGCAGATGTACCACAATCTTAATGAATAACCAAATAGATGAAAAGCTAAAAGTGCCTTGCATTTGTAGTATGTAAAGCATCTGACGTGTATTCTGGATACATAATGAAACCAATCAACATTCTCTGGACAATATAATATCTGCCTCCTGGTGCGGCATCTGCTATTTCATTCATATCTGACTATCAAATATCAATCTTTAGTGACATTACCTCATTTTATAAATCAATAGCCTCAGCATAGGTTGGTATTCCCACCTCAAGGTAAATTTGTGCATTTTATAAGGATCTGATAATTTTTCTTGTTTAAATGTATTTTTTTCTTCTCAAATTTAATTAGTTCACTGAAGCAGTTTTTCTTTCATTATTGCTATGAATCTCTTCCAGTAGCCTGGCCAAGATTAATCCCTCAGACAATGTCTCTAAAGTGCAGATGTCCTGATTGTAGGATTCATTTAACTCGTTTCAACTAAAGAAGGCAGTCTATAAATCCCTGTAGCACTGCTGCAACAGCTTTGATAGGCTGGAATTTCCTGATGTGCTTCATTTCTGCAGACACGTGAAATCTTGATGGCCAAAGCCCATGAGGAGTTCGCACCTGGGAACAGGAATTATGAGGGCACCTACCCTAAAATTCATGGTAAGGTAACAAATAGCAAGATACAGTATGTTTCCGATGATCTAAAACCCATTTAACCAAAATTCTCAGTTATCTGAAATAAAGTTAAGTTGGAAAAAAAGATATTTTATTAAATGTATGCATTTATCTTACTTTGTAAACAGCTAAGATATTTTTTGATAAGAATTAAACCTTATTACATGGTTGAAAAACCTTCCATTTTTTTTTCTTGCTGATGCTATTATTCTGCTTAAAGCAATTTCTCAATTATCTGAAAAATACGGTTAACCAAAAAATGTGCGGTCCTAAGCATTGCAGATCATTGGAAACATATTATAGTTATAAAAAAAGGGATATTCAGTCCTTCAGTCCTTCAAGTACCACTCACTATGCCAAGGCTGACCCTCGCTTTGCGTATGTTCCTGCTTTCTTCCTTTGTGCGTCTTTTGTCGGCAAACATTGGTACCACTGATGGATTAAGAATGGATCCAAACTGTGAACAATATAGAAGCAATAAAAAGTAGCAATTGCGCTACTCTGCAAGAATTTATCATGCAGGCAAAAATATCAGACCTTTCATGCATCTTGTTATGATGCCTTTGGAAATCAGCCACCTCTACCAAAAAAAGCAGATTTACCTTAATTTTTCAAAAGAAATTGTGAGGGCAAGATATTTGTTTATTGAGGAACATTTAAACACTGAACAAAGGATTTAAACTTATCAATTCATAACTCAGTCTGCACCGTGTTAATGATATGACAGATATCTGATTCCAGCCTCCAGCAGGGAATTGGTCTATCCACCTATTAGCCAGGCTAATGTCCATCAAAACAGATAAAAAACCAAGCTAGTAAACAAAATCAGCTGCTTCATTTTTTGTATGGTTTATTGTTAGACTTTTCTATCCACCTATTAGCCTGATTGGCTCTAAAGGTTGTCATAGCTGAAGGATGGTATTGGGGTCGAGCTCCCACAACTACACAAAAGCTTTTCATGGTGTGAATCTTAAACAGGGTCTGACAATCAAGTCCAACTCCTGGCCTTTACGTGTGGCAGAGTTCTTATGCCTGCAGAGCTGTTCACACTGATAGACGAAGGGGCAAAAGTGGGCCACAGGTGTCTTGAAACTATTTGCTCTGGGCAGATGGGGCTCATTAACTACAAATGGTAACTCATCTTGGAACAGGAAAACTCTGATTTCAAATCTTGTGGCTATACCTGGTCATGGGAAAAGTTTTGGGGGGTAAACCCCAAGGAAAAATTTGGAGTTGGAATCCAGAAGGTGGCTAAGTGCTGTCCTCAGTACTGGCATGGTAACTCCTGTGATGCTGCTGGCACCAAAGTGTATTGAGTTTCATCATTCCTTTGGACCTTTCATTAGCACTTGGGGGGGTGTGGAGCAACTGCATAGGCATCAGATGGATCTCCATATCAACTCTGTCCTGATTTGCACCCTGGAGAGGCCATTCCAGCTTACACATGCAGTAATGGTGGCAGAGCCTGCCATTCCAGGATCAGCCTTAATAGCCATAGTTGACTCTGCTCAACAAACCAGTGACTACCAGAGGTGCAGTACTCATGGTCAACTATGACAGACGGAGGCCACAGGCACATTAGCCAGATTATGAGGCTCCTTCAGGGAGGCCAATACTTCAAGGCTCAGTCAATGATCATAGTTAGTCTCCTCATGTCCATGTCTTATCAAAGATACAAAAGCACCAGACACAAAAAAAGTGAATGGCACATAAGATTAGAAGTTCTGCTTGAAAGAGTTCAGTGCCTAATTGATTCACTTGTGGTTATAATTTATTCTGGTCTTGCAGAGGGCATTTTGTTTGTCATAAATGAAGGATTTTAAAACTATAGGGAATGTACAACATTTCTGAATAATTTTTATGTCTAAATCTCTAAATATCTTTAATTTCAAAACATTGCAAAATATTAAATAGATTATATACTTTAATCCAATTATTTTCCTCCAGAATTTTATTAACATTTTGTTATGTAAATTTCTTCAGATATCTTCCTGAATATTAAATATGACATTGTTTTCACTCAGTTAATATTCTTTGGCATGATAAAATTGACACATAAAGAAACTGTTTCATGGTATATAGTTAAAACTAGTGCGGCCATTCCAAACGAGGACATGTTCATCGGTTAAGTAGCATAGAACACAACACCTTTACAGTCCCTGTGATTGGGACTGGACCAGGGTTCTTGTCCCACGCTATCTGTAAGGAGTTTGTCTGTTCTTCCCATGTGCATGGGCTTTCTCTAGCACTCTGGTTTACTCCCACCATTCAAAATGTACTGGGGGTGTAGGTTAATGGGGTGTAAATTGGACAGCACAGACTCGTGGGCCAAAAGGGCCTTTTAACATGCTATATGTCAAAATTTACATTTTAAAATACCGTTTAAATCTTATTAAAAAAATAAAACTGTGTGTGTGTGTGTGTGTGTGTGTGTGTGTGTGTGTGTGTGTGTGTGTGTGTGTGTGTGTGTGTGTGTGTGTGTGCTTCTGTCTGTCTGTCTATATATGTGTGTGTGTCTGTGTATATATAGTAACCGATATATATAGTAAACTCCTTTGGAATGGCCTGAGTTAAAACATCTAATTCACTCCATGATAGTGAGGAAGCATTCTAGGTAGTGTGCTCATATTTTCTTTTTTTTTTCATGAAATACTTGCCATGGATAATTGTTATTCTTGTGATAAAACTATTGATTCAATTGTTGGGTATTGAACATTATTGTAAATAATGATATAATTATATTGCTATCTCAAAATTTCATTATAATTGCTCCCACAATGCAGCAGTTGCAACTGTACTCTAGTTTTCAAGGAAAGCCACCTCCTTTTATATTTCTGCAGGAAGCCACCTCTTTGGTGAGATAGAAAATGGGTCAATAAACTAATGAACATTTACTCCACAATTGGACTTTGGACCTCACATACTAACCAGGAAGCAAAAAGAGCAAAAGCTGCACCTCATTAAACACACTGATTTTTGTAGCAGATAGGTGTAATAGATTGAAGAAGCTTGTGAACCTACACTTTATATGGAACTGTGGCTGAATTTAGATTGCTGCGAGCATCTTGGTGGTATTCTAGGTATTATATTCCCATGGAATTGGTTATTGACAGACCTATTGAAATCTGTGATAGAGAGTTGTTCGGCAGAGTAACAAGTCCTTCCGCTCACCAAGTCCACATTAACCAATATCACTCATATGCGCTCATCCTCAATATTTATTTCAGCTCCCTCCAGGTTCTGCCTACAGATCTACACACTTGGAACAATTCCAGTAGTTATTTAATTTATCAGCTCACACATCTTTATGATGTGGGAAGAAAATGGATCACTGAGAGAAGCCTATGTAATCATGCAAACTCCACACAGACAACTTTAGGGAACATGAATTCACTATAAAGATTTTCCTTGGCTACATTTTTGTTTGCAAAAGAGTCTTATATTTTTGTTGTATCTATATTTACTGTCTCCAAATGGATTAAAAAAAAAGCTTTCTGTGCGTATCAAATGAAATATTTATGAAATAAAAATCACATGTGACTAATCTATTTGAGTTCTATAAAAAGGTGACTAATATAATAGGTATAGAGGAATCAGTAAATGCAGTGTATTTAGCTTTTTGGAAGGGTGTGAATAACATCCCAAAGAGGTGGTGAGTCACCAAGGTGCATGGAATTGTGGGATGAATTGAGAACATGAACTGCCAGAAAGCAAGTCTGGGAATAAATAAGCATTTCTCGTGTTGGCAGGTTGTGATCCAGCTCTTCAAAGTTTGCATCAAGAATTTGGTGGAAGGAGCAAATTTCATATTCCTAAGTTACTGCTGATGCAAAATCTGGTGGCTTTGTAAGTATTGAGTAGGTTGTAAAGAATCTTTGAGTGGGTATAGACAAGTAAGTGGACAAAAATATGGCTGATGCAATATAACATTTGTTAGTTTTTCATCTCCAGCACTGAAAGAAAGAAAGTCCTATGTAAGTAATTTGCAAGGAAGAGCAACAACTGGAAAGTAGCTTATCTTTGATGTTCTGAATGTTCTTTTTGCACTATAAAAAGAGATCTGGGAAGAGGTGATTTGATGTTTACTGCCATTCTGATCTTTTGCCATGAACTTCAAATGATTTACTTTACATGTTCACTGAACGATGACCCACACTCTTGTCCTCCTTGCTCCAAATTCCCATGTGCCATTGTTCTGTCCAGTGCATCAATTTGTTGATGTTCTTCACACTGCTTACCACATTTCAGTCATGTGTCCTCTGCAACCTTTGAAACTATGTCCAATACATCTTATTTTGTTTCTTCTATCACAAAAGAACTGTTCCTAACTCAAAATCCTGACAAATATTTCACTGCAGTCTGGAAAATAAGTCTACATGTTGACTTCTTTTTAAACCTTTGCCATTTTGTTATCTATAGTCATTGGTCTTTTTAATCCATAGGCTGTAGTTTTTTAAAATAAATATATTTTATACAACAATATTAAATAACTATGAAGTATCCATACATATATCAACAACCCAATAACTATCCTCCCTTATTGAATCTCTCAATAGTATTTTGTCAAAACTCTTGAGTTGGTTGAAATGCGACTTGCACTTAAAAAGACCATTTTGGGATTCAGACCTTAAACTTCATATTTTTTTCTGAAGGCAAATCAACTTTCTTTAGGAGTGATGTCTCTGAAGTTTAGGCCTCCACAAAGCTTTCTGCTGATTGCCCTCTAGTAATCGGATTTGCTCTTTGACCACCTTTCCAGTCTTTTAGTATTACTCCCATATCAAAGGAAGATTGATAGACTGTAAACAGAGCCTTTGTATTTTCCTCAGTCACCTACCCTAATCCCCTCTAGAGCCAGGAGTCTTTTGTAATTCATCCAAATCAAATTTTAGAATCTACTCTTTATCTATATATATTCTGTTTTTTTTTAAATTATCTCTCCTTTTCATGGCAGCCTCCCCTTCAGTGAAGACAGATGCAATGTATGATTCTAGTACCTCATCCATGAAAACTGTGCTCATAAGACAATATTTTCTTGCTCTCTACCAGCACCTGATCACTTACTTATTTGCTGTGCATATATTTTCAAGGCTTTGAATTCATTTTTAATGTAGCTCACAACTCTATTTTTGTACATTTCTGTTGTTTATTAGATGTCCTTTATCATTATTCTCATTTCAGCAAGATTCTCTGTTGAATTATGAATCTGACATTTCTCATATGCCTTGCACTCTTTTAATAATTGCTTCTTTAGTTAGCTGGGGAGCTCTGGCTTTTGCTTTCCTCCCTCTTTCCATTATGGGAAGATCCCTCATCTGTTTCTTCACCGTCTCCTCCTTGAACAGTCTGTTAAAATTCTACTTGGACAAAAAATATTCCAATTCTTTGAAATTTGTACTCTTCCAGTCACCAAAGTTTTATATTCATTCTTCTTCTGTTACCATTCCAAACCAAATGAAATTGTGATCACTATTGGAATTAAATAGCTTCAGAATAGTAACTGATAAATCATTAAGTTATATCAGTGGCAGGGGCTAAAAAAAAACATTTATTGCGGTGATGGCCAAAGGAGCTATGAGCACGTGAGAGAGTATAAGCTGAAGGAGTACAGGATGATAAGGAGGGAGGATGGGTTTGATAATATTGCTCTGCAAGGAGTTCACATGAACTTGATGGGCTGAATGACCTTAAGTGTCATCATTAAGTAAAGTAAGCCACAGGAGGTTACAAATTTGGAGAAGGATGAAGTTCCCTGGGGATTTTAATGAAATGTGAGATGTAAATACGAGATATTAAATAAAGAGAACAACATTAACACATTGGGAAAACAACTTAATGGATTGGTGAATAGGATAAACTGAAATTCAGGGAGGGAGAGGAGGAAAGAGTAGAGAATTCTGGAACAACAAGGTTGTGAAGGTTTTGAAGGTTACAAATCTATGATTGCAGCAAGATTGCCATCTATCCAGATTAGCCTGAAACAATGATAAAATAAGGGGGTGAGACTGGTCATGGAATAGATATTATTCTCCCTGTACACCCATAGCCACATGGCTATTTACAGCTCCATGCCCATCTATAAATTCACAGATGACACTAGCAATGTGGGCAAGATCTCCATCAACAATGAAATAGAGTAAAGAAGAGAGATAGAAGGACTTATGGGTTGGTGCCAGGACTACAACCTCTCCCTTAATGTCAGCAAGATTGATAGCTATGAACCTCCAAAGAAGGGATGGAGCTCACTCCCCAGTTGGTACTGCTGGAGTTGCTATAACAGCAGCACTGCCATTGGTGCAAATCCAGGGAGAGCAAGCAGCGGAGACTCAGTGCTCCCTATCAAGGTGTCCAGTCCTACTGCTGATGGCTCTGTGCAGGCTTTAAATAGCCTGTTAAAGGAGCCAATAGTGTTTTATTTAAAATTCTTCAACTGCAGGGTCTGGGCCCAAGATGGCAGCACCTGTTTTCAGCAGTTGCCTTGAGGGTTTTCAGACTCTGGGAGAGCAGGGGACAGGGGAGGACACAAGAAATGGGGAGATCACAATGAGGAGAAGCAGTGGAGATTACCCTTTGGAATGGTGTCCACAGGTGATAAGGTTTTGGAAATTGAAGACGTGGAAGCCACACAGGCTGTGGACAGCCAGCGACTTGAGGTCACAGGACTCACATCAGACTGTGGACTGCTGGAGACTGGCTCCTCAGAACCAGATATCAGAACTGAGATTTGAGAGGATGCTGAGAGCAAGGATGACTCCCAAAGAGCCATGGGTGCTGCAGGCTTCCTCATCATGTCAGAGGTTTGGATCTGCGCTCTGGTTGCCAATGGTTTGAACGGAACTAGAGTCTTGTGCAACTGCCAAGGCTGGGGGAGTATTGGAAACAAATCCATGAAGACTCTATGACTTTAAGGGATTCATGTTTGCTTCTCTTTCTCTGAATGCAAGGAACACCAGACAATGCTAACATTGGCAGTCAAAAAGCAATTATGTGTAATATTACATCTCTGTTTTATTACATGGCAATAAATAATTTCTCATCTGATACCAACCCTGCTGGGATAAGAGGCAGTTTTAAGTTCAACAGGATAAACATCTCCAGTGGCTTGTCCAGCACCACCAATATTAATGGAATGGCTGATAAAATGTACCAGCACCTTTACTTCCTCAGAAGGTTGAAGAAATGTCACCAGCATCCTCAAACAACCTCTGGAGTTGCACGATTACAAGCATCCTATCAGGGTGCACTACTGCATCCTGCTCTGCCAAAATCCACCAAAAAAATTGGAGAGGATATAAACATCGCTCAGTCCTTCAGAGATATCCCCTTTCCCTCTATCGACTCATTTGAAATGCTTGGAAAAACAGCCAAAACACAGCTAAAAGACTCATCTAAGCCTGGCCACATTTTCTTCACCTCTCTGCCATCGGGAAGAAGGTTCACCAGGTCATCGCATACAACCTGATTCAAGGGCAGTTTATATCTCTCCATTTTAGGACTCCTGAATGAACCCCATCATTGACTCCACATCAGGTGATCTCTCTTTGTAACTCTGCACTTTGTATTCTTGAATTGCGTCTTACTTCTTGTACTATGGATAAGATGTCTACTGGTTTGCTTGCCAAACAAAGTCTATCACTGCAATTTTGACACATGTCAATAAACCTCAACTTGAACTTGAAAATGAAGGCAAAATGGAGTGGATGATGATTTTGACTTGCCAATGTCTTAGCAGATGAGATGGTACCTCTTTTGAAAGTTAAGTAATTGCTGTACAAGCTCCACGCCATGAAAGTCTGTTGTCTAAAACAAAACTTTTCAGGCTCACTCATCTTCTGTTCTATCTCTGCATGTTCTTTTGCAGTTCTGACTTGTGGATAACTCTTGTTACCTATTCAAAGCCATCAGAAGCTCAAGGATCTTACTTCAAAACTATTGGTCTTCCACTTGCTCTCCAATTTGGACATGAACACATCGATCCATTAATCACTGTTGTCAAGAGACTTGCATGTGGCAATAGAGGATTTGGCACCATGCTGCACTTTCGAACCTTGGACTTACATGCATTTGAACCCTAAAAAAGACACAAAATAAAATGTTCTGTATTCAATCAATATTAACATTTTAAAAAAATGTACTCCCACTTATTACCAGTTGAATATTTAAAATCCATTTCTTCCAATATTTTGGGGTGAGAAAAATATGAAATAAGGCTCAATAATTTATCTTTAAAAGTCTATTCCATTTAAGTGCTTTAATGAATGTTTGTTCAAGGTTCCAAGGTACCAAGGTTCAAGGTTCCTTTTACTGTCACACAATATACATAAAAATATAATATACATGAAATATACCAACTTTAGTCTGTTGGAAGGAAAATAATTGCCATGAGCATTGCCCAGCACACCTAACTCAACAGAAAGAGAAGCAAAAGTGAGCCACCAGGCTCCCACAGATCCTGTTCAAACCATTGGCAGCACTACCATTCCAATACAATCAGGACATCTTCAGAGCCTAAGGGCCTTCAGGAGCATTTGCTGCCCTTAGCATCCTCTCAAATCCTGTTTCCAAAACTTGATTCAAATGAGCCAGTTTGTGTGGGTCCTTCGACCGCAAGTCACCAGCAGACCTCAGCATGTGTGTGTCCTTCAGCTGCTGATCCCCTCTCCTTCTAAACAGGGGAAGGGGTTGCGGTGGGAATGTGGGTATAGTTAGGGTAAGGAGTTCCAGTATAAGCGTTGTCATCTTGGGCACAGTCCATCGTGGTTCTAGGATTTAAAGAAAAATATACATCATTAGATCCTTTACCAGGTTGTTTAAAGCCTGTAAAAACACTGAAATGCTGAAGGAACTCAGCTGGTCCTTTCAGCATCTATAGGTGACAAAGATCTATTGCCAATATTTCCAGCCTGAGGCCTTTCTTCAAGGAAATCTCAGAAAAGGCAGAACCAGGAAATAAATTTTCAGAATTCAAACAATGGGGGAGGAATCCAGACCAACAAAAGATGTTGATTGGATGCAATAAAGGACTGTGTAGAATTTATCATGTCTGGCAGTTGTCACAGATTATGTTGTATTTTATATTGTATATAGATATGTTTTAAAGGAGATAAATTGTGGCAGTTTTATTTTTAGTGTCGGTCACATACAAACACATCAAAACAGATCTCATTTTAAATGCTGGAGCTCTGCTCACTCCAGACAGGCTGGCTCTGAAGGCCTTTGCAAAAGCTTTGGGGAGAGCCCAAGGGACTTGGTTTTGATTTTTGTTTTGAAAAGCAAGAGATGAAAGAACTAGGAGGATTAAGTTAGGCTCGTAGCCGCAGGGTGTCTGAGTGCAGATGCCTGTTCTAAGCGGGTCATCTGGTTTTTCAGATAGAGAGGGTCAAACAGGCTTTTCTCTGAGAGGGAGAGAAAGAGAGAGGGAGAGAGAGAGAGAACATATTTTGAAGATGGGTTGTGAGTTCTTAGTTCAGCCTGGTCAAAGGCCTTGTGGTCCATACAAGAGGAGAGGATTGGCTGCATAATATTTCACTTGAAATAAGCAAAACAAACAGGAACTTTGTGGTGACCAGAAAGAAAGAGGTTGTCATCTGGAAAACCATGATGGGCAAATTTCTTCGGCAAGACAGTGACGTGGTTGACTAGAAGGAATCATTTTGTGTCCAGTAAACAACAAATCTCTTTCTGAAAATGAACAAGAACCTTCCTGTGCAGTAACCATTTACCGTTCAAGCACCAAAGCCTGGTGAACTTCAAAAATGTTAAATTCTGTGCACAGTATAAGAATTGCCTGAAACCTGTGAACTTGGAGGAGTGAGAAACGAGATTGGACTGTGAATAAAAAAAACATTCTAAACTTATTCACTCATTACATACACGTGCGCTTAGAATCAGAAGGGGGTTCAGTTAGGTTAAGTTAATAGTAATAAGTTAGATTTTGATCCTGTTTTTATGCTTAAAGAAAATTAAAAGCAACTTTTGTTTAAGTAATCATTTGTCTTGGTGAATATCTATTGCTGCTAGGTTTTGGGGTACTCTGGGCTCATAACCCAGTACATGAGACCATGAAAAGAAATGTCAGCAAGGGAATGGGATGGAGAATTGAAATGGATGACCTCTAGGAGATCCATGTTTTTGTAGCTGATTGAGCCAAGGACCTCATCAAAGCAATATCCCAGTCTGTGTCCAGTCTCTCTGATGCAGAGGAAACCATAGCAGAAGAACCAGATGCAGTAAATAATCTCTGCAGGTTCACAAGTGAAATGGTGTTTCACTTGGAAGGACTGTTTGGAGCCCCGAATGGAGCAGAGGGAGGAGATGTGGATGCAAGTGGATTATCTCCTGCAGATGGGTAGGACCCAAGTGAAGGGAGGAATGAACAAGGGAGTTACAGAGGGAGCAATCCCTGCAGAAGGCGAAGAGCAGAGGAGAGGAGAGTGCATGTCAAGTGGTGGGAGCACATAGTGGGTAGTGGAAGAGGATATATTGGATGTTGAAGATTGTGGGGTGGTAGTGAGGACAAGAGGTATCCTGTCCTTGTTGCTCATTTAGGTGGAGGGGACCAGGCCAGATGTGTGTGTAGTGGAGGATATGTAGGTGAGTGTTGAGTTGATAGTGGTAGAGGAAAATCCACATTGTTTGAAGAAGGGCATCTCTGATGATCTATCATGGAAATCCTCATCCTATATCTTTGGCTTGGCTTCGCGGACGAAGATTTATGGAGGGGGTAAAAAGTCCACGTCAGCTGCAGGCTCGTTTGTGGCTGACAAGTCCGATGCGGGACAGGCAGACACGATTGCAGCGGTTGCAGGGGAAAATTGGTGGGTTGGGGTTGGGTGTTGGGTTTTTCCTCCTTTGCCTTTTGTCAGTGAGGTAGGCTCTGCGGTCTTCTTCAAAGGAGGTTGCTGCCCGCCAAACTGTGAGGCGCCAAGATGCACGGTTTGAGGCGATATCAGCCCACTGGCGGTGGTCAATGTGGCAGGCACCAAGAGATTTCTTTAGGCAGTCCTTGTACCTTTTCTTTGGTGCACCTCTGTCACGGTGGCCAGTGGAGAGCTCGCCATATAACACGATCTTGGGAAGGCGATGGTCCTCCATTCTGGAGACGTGACCCATCCAGCGCAGCTGGATCTTCAGCAGCGTGGACTCGATGCTGTCGACCTCTGCCATCTCGAGTACTTCGACGTTAGGGATGTAAGCGCTCCAATGGATGTTGAGGATGGAGCGGAGACAACGCTGGTGGAAGCGTTCTAGGAGCCGTAGGTGTTGCCGGTAGAGGACCCATGATTCGGAGCCGAACAGGAGTGTGGGTATGACAACGGCATATATATATATAGCTGGGGCATCTGTGAGTACCCATGGCTACCCCTTTAACCTGGAGAAAGGATGATGAGTCAAAGTATAAATTACTGAGGGTGAGGACAAGTCCTGCCAGCCAGAGAAGGGTGGTGGTGAAGGGGGACTGGTTGTTTCTATTCTCCAGAATGAAACAAAGGGCTTTGAGGCCTTCAATATGGAGAATGGAGGTGTATAAGGATTGGATATTGTTCTAGGCCCAGAGGACCCCAAAACCCAGCAGCAATAGTAATTCACTAAGATAAATGTTCACTTAAACAAAAGTTGCTTTTAATTTTCTTTAAACATGAAAACAGCATCAAAATCTAACTTATTACTATTAACTTAACCTAACTTAATCCCCTTCTAATTCTTAGCACACATGTATCTAATGTGTTTATAAGTTCAGAAAAGTTCTTTGATTCACAATTCATTCTCACTTCTCATTCCTCCAAGTTCACCAGCACCAGGCAATTCTTATACTGTGTACAGAATTTAACATTTATGAATCTTCACTAGGCTTTGGTGCTTGAAAGGTAAATGGTTACTGCTCAGGAAGGTTCTTGTCAGTTTTCAGAGAGATTTGTTGCTCGTTGGACACACACACACAAACTGATTCTTTCCGATCAGCCACTTCAGTGTCATGCTGAAGAAACTTATCCCATCAGGGTTTTCTAGATGATAACATTTTCCTTTCAGATCACCACAGAGTTCCTTTTTGTTTCACTTATTTCAAGTGAAACATTATGTAGCCAGCTATCTCCTTTTGTATGGACCACAAGGGCTTTGACCAGGCCAAATTATGAACTCACAACCAGTCTTCAAAAAAGTGTTTTTCCACAAGCTTGCCAGATTGTCCTGTTCCAGTCCCAGCTACTGCTGCTGAACTGTAGAACTGTAGAACTCAATTCTCTCTCTCTCTCTCTCTCTCTCTCTCTCGTTCCTCTCTCTCTCTTTCAAAGAAAACCACATGACTTTGCTAGAACATCAAACTGCATTCTGACAGACTGCGGCACTGGACCTAATCTTCTGAGTTCATTCATCTATTGTTTTCCAAAACAATATTCCATTACTCCACAACATGCCCAATCAACACCTACTTGTGAAGTCCTTATAGGCATTCTTCAAAACTTTTGCAAAGGCACCTGGAGCCTGGGCTGTCTGGATTGAGCCAAACTCTTGTATTTTAAAGGAGATCTGTTTTGAAGCTTTTTTTATTTGCTTGTGACCTACACCAAAAAACTGCCACAATTTATCTCCTTTAAAACATATCTACATACAATATAAAATATAACATAATCTGTCACAACATCCCTAGCAAATATGAGGTGATCACATTCAGGGAACTGGAAGTTGTTGAGTTGATGGAGGGCATGTGAAGTGTCCTGGATGTAGATGAGGAGAAGCCTGTATGTAGCCATTGGCATCAGGACAGGCAGAAGAACCCTGCTATGTCTCCGCTTCCCGCTCTCCTGGGTCTACACCAGCAGCAGTGCTGCCGTTACAGTAGCTCCTGCAAGCAATTCCAATCAACTAAATTAATTTCCAGAAAAATCACACTTTCATATTTCTCATCCGTGTTTTTTTAAAAATCCTTCTGTGACCTCAACTCAGCACGTCATCTTTTTCACCTTTTTAACCCTCGAGGAGTTTTCTCTATTTCCAACCTCTATGAATTTTCAGTTTTAATCAGGAGCTTTAGGAGACTTCAGCTGCTGGCATCAGGAGGAAACAAACAAGCCGATGGAAGAACTCCAAGTTAAGCAGCATTGTAGTCCTGATGCAAAATCTCAACCCAAAACATTGACAATTTATTTCCTCCCCCATCACTCCCCTACAAATGCTGCTTAATCCTTTATGTTCATTCATCTGGGAATCTTTTTTTTTTCACATTTCTTTATGTGTAATTATAAGTTGGCTTCAAAGAATATATTCACTAGTCTAGAATTTTACAGTAGAACTCACATCTTCTATGTTTTGTTCCGTACACTGTTACAATGTTCCAAAATCCCACTACTTTGAACAAACTTTGCTTATCTGTTTGAATCTTAGTTTATGAGACTAGGTGTTGCATTTTGTTAAATAATATATGTCAAATGGCAAGGGATAACTCAGCACATTAATGTCTATACATAAATCAATACTTTTATTCAACTTGTATGCATTATTTGCCAACTTGTTTGATACAAAAAGCCACATAATGTCATCACAACTTAGCAATAAAGTAATTTGCTCTCCAACAAATGTCTAATCGTGTGAACCATCGAGCCAGGACCAGCGCGTGCACAAAGGACCATGCACATGTAGAAGTTTAAATAGATGTTTCCCTGCATAGTGATCAATTTGAGATCTGAAAAGATGAGTTAGGTGTTGACAATTTCTGTTGACCATTTAAATAAAGTTGAACATAGTTGAGGATAGTTGAACCACATTTAAGCAATGTTTAGAACATTACAAACCAGCGTTAAAGAAATTTAAGCATTGTTGAACCATGTTGAACATTGTTAAAGATTGTTAAAGATCATTAAGCCATGTTAACTTTTATATGAATATTTTGTTATTAAGAATGTTACTTCAAGACTTTTCATAGAACATTAAATAAGATCATTACAAGTTCTGAGTGTTTAAATACAAAAGGATTTAAATACAAAAAAAGTGTCAAATCATGTCTCATTGCCATTCAATCTCACTACCATCAACAAATGTTTTTATTATCAATATCCTGTGATACTACATTAATTATATTTGTAACTGTGTCAGCCACATTGTGACAGAGTATATAGGTATGTTTTTGGCAGATAAATTGGGAAAGGTTTGTTAGAGTAGGTCACATACAAACACTTTAAAACAGATCTTATTTGAAATACAGATGCTCCACAGCTTTTGCAAGAGCTTTGGAGAGTGCCCAAGAGATTACACTAATGGATTGTTGGAGCTGCAGATTATCTGCGGTTGTTCTAAGAGGATCATGTGGTTTTGCAAGCAGAGAGAGTCAAACAGGTTTTCTCTCAGAGAGAGAGAGAGTGAGAAGGAGAGAGAGTTAGAGAGAGAGAGAGAGAGAGAGAGAGAGAGAGAGAGAGAGAGAGAAAGAAAGATCACTTCTGGGACTGGGACTGGAACAGGACAAGCTGGTAAGCTTGTGGAAAACCCCATGTGGAAGACGGGTTGCAATACTTGATTCAGCCTGGTCAAAACCCTGGTGGTTCATGCAAGAGGAGAGGACTGGCTGTCTAATGTTTCACTTGGAATAAGAGAAACATAAAGGCACTCTGTGGTGACCTGAAAGAAAGAGGTTATCATCTGGAGAACCCTGAGGGGGCAAGTTTTGTCAGCAAGATAATGAGATCGCTGCATGTCATCATAAAACAAATCTCTCTCTCTGAAACCCAAAAAGAACCTTCCTGAGCGGTAACCATTTACCTTTCAATCACCAAAGCCTGGTAAACTTTATAAATATTAAATTCTGTGCACAGTATAAGAGTTGCCTGCAACCAGTGAACTTGGATAAATGAGAAGTGAGATTGAACTATGAACCAAATAACTTTTCTGAACTTACATACACGTGTGCTTAGAATTAGAAGGGGGTTAAGTTAGGTTAAGTAAGTCAATAATGATAAGTTAAAGTTTCATTTTATTTTCATGTTTAAAGATGTTTAAAGCAACTTTTCTTTAAGTAACCATTTGTCTTGGTGAATATCTATTGCTACTGGATTTTAGGGTCCTCTGGACTCATAATAATATCAATGCTGTTACTGCAAAAAAAGGTCAGAGACTGGATGCCTCCTGGTGAGTGATACCAAAGCATTCCAACCACTACAATTCAGGTCATGAATATAGTTCCCAATTATCAGGATTCATCCCATCAAATTGATGTCGTGTCTCTATAAGAGCAGTACATCTGATCCTACTCCTCCCAGAGCTCTAAAAATATTTCATTTTCGGGCACTTATCCTGCTTTCTATTGAATATTGCAATTAACTTCACCTCCAGTGTTCCCCTGACATTGCTCTCCAGATTATAACCACTTAAATAAAAGATTTCATTGTGTAACATCTGACTCTTTTGCCAATTATCTTTTTTTTTGGTGTTTTGTATGTTCCTCTCTATTTTGTTTAGACGTACCACAATTTTAAATATTTTAAGCAGATTCCATCATACGCATGTTTGTTCCAAGGAGAGCTCTGGCTTCTCCTGTCTATCCAAAAACTAAAAGTTCCTCATTCCTGGATTCCTTCCCTCACCTCTTTTCTTTCATCTGATGCCCAAAACTGGATATAAGTTGCAGTTGTTGAACCACTGATTTATTAAGCTCCAAGATAATTTCCATGCCCTCACACCTGATCCCTTAGTTGATATGAAACTCAAGAAGATAGTTCATTCAATCAGTTTTGTCATTTTCATAACTTTATACAATATTTCCCCAAATTTCTCTATTTCATTTGGTATATGTTGGATTGTCACATCTCTCATGTCAAAATAGAACACATTTTATATGTCTGTGGTAGATTTCATTAATCTAGTTTGCCCAACCCTCAAAAGGTTCCGATAGCTCAGTGGTTAGAACACTGGTCTTGTAAACCAGGGAGCATGAGTTCATTCCTTGCTAGGGCCTCATATCTGTGAGGGGTGCTGGACAAAGTGGCACTTAATATCTTACTTATGGTGGACAATGTTAAAGAATTTCATGTATGTTACATTCTAAATGTAGTATTAGGTGACAATAATGGAACCTTTATCAGTTTACGTCCTCTTATAGTCTTTTCACAGTTCACTTGAAGCTGACAGTTGTCCTTTGATAGATTCTAGATCATTTTACTCTTCCTTTTGTTGTGCCATTCATTTGTATTTTAAGTTCCTAAGTGGGATCTGAAACAAATGTTGTTATCCAATTTGCATATCTAATTGGCTGAATGCTTCTTCTCGGGGCAGACC
Source organism: Narcine bancroftii (assembly GCF_036971445.1). Classification (NCBI taxonomy): domain Eukaryota; kingdom Metazoa; phylum Chordata; class Chondrichthyes; order Torpediniformes; family Narcinidae; genus Narcine; species Narcine bancroftii. The sequence goes on along the minus strand of NC_091471.1, from coordinate 118,057,249 downwards.
ATGGTGGATATATGGTGGACCATGGTGGACCATCCTGCCATGGTGGAAGGAGTTCTTCTGATGAGCAATGATAATGAAGACAGTGGATGACTTGGCTGTGTGAGAAATTTTCTGAATCCATTCAAAAATGTCTGATCTGCTTGACACCCTATAATTTATTGTTCGTATCACTTTGAAAATCCATGCAATCACTCTATATCAAGATTTTTGTGAGCATAATGGTTCTGAAGTTTGGAGAGATTTTCATAATTGGTGAAAAAGGGAATGCTAATCTTTGCTGCATGCAATAATTTTGAAAAAAAAAGTTGATTAAGTTGTTGGCCATCCTATGCAAAGGAAGTATATGGATATATACAGTATAGAAATGGAATCCTGCAACAATCGGCACTGAGTTACATCCTCCAATCTAGTTTCAATGTTAGAGTCAGATTTAGTTTTTAATCTTACAGAATCCATTGTCCAAATAAAGCTGAACATCTATTCTCAACAGAAAGCAATTTATTTCACTAATTAAATTGTGGTTTTATATAGAGTATGATATAAGAAACATCAATGAGCTATTGTAGACTAATTTCAAGATTTTATGATAGTATATGTCTTATTAGGTATTACAATCAGTCACCAAAATTAATTTATTTTCCATCAATATTCCTGTGTCACTTGTTATTTAGGGGTGATGAGTAATGTCTTTATTAAAAATTTTGCTTGATAACTACAGCATTTCCAGTAAATCCAATGACATATTTGATATTTGATTAAATTGATATGTAGTGTACCTGTATTCCACTGAGCATTATTAATGGAAACCTTCCAATTAGATTCTGAGGCCTAACATCTACAGCAGGTGATTGAGGCACTGGAAGGATCCTGAAATTAATGGATCAGGAACACACAGATGCCCTGTCTAAGTGGAGGGAAGAACTTACCACCTCACAAATCACCACCCACTTCCATATCCACCAACAAGCACTTCCAGTCCTATTTGTGAAAGAATCATCTACCATCACAAACAATAAACCCAAGGGGGAGGACGAAGAATGAGAAGAGAAGAAAGAGTGAAAAAAGAGAAGAGGAGGAGGAGGAGAAGAAAAGGAAAAGAAAGCAAAAAAAAAGAAAAAAAAAAGAAGAGGAGAAGACGCAGATGAGTTGTCACCAAGAGTGTGGTCAGTTGTGATTCAGTGCAGTTCAGTTGTGAAGGAGAGTAGTGGCTTGTATATCTTAATTGCTTTTATCTCAAGAGATTTTTATTCTTCCAATACAGGTTGACATTGGATTGAAAATATAAAAGCAATGACAACTCGGGAGCAGGTGCTGTGAATTAAACTTATAGAGAGATGTTTTAACATTTAAAATAAAGAACTCCAAAATACACACTGGAAATGGCACAGTTAATCATAAGGTCAGAAAGAGCAGCATTGCCAAGGTGAAGAAAGAAATCAAGGGCAAAACTGGGTCTCAGATTCAAACCTTTAATTTTTTACATATATATATATAGACATGGAGCCTGTGCCATTTAATTACATTCAAATACCCTACAACTCCCATATGTTTTAAAAGGTTGGAAGAAACCAGAAAAACCATAGGAAACCTACGTGGACACAGGGAGAACATAAATTCCATACAGACAGTGCTAAATTCGAACCTGGGCTGTTGGCGCTGTAGCAGTATTGCACTAACTGCTATGCTAAACATGCCACTCCCTATAATATGAATAAATATCAAAATATAAGGATGCTTCATCATTCAATAAGATTATGGTTGATTTAAAAGACCAAGTACTTCAAAGCAAATATTAAAGGACATTTTTGTATATCATGCTGGAACTAATCATATTGGTTCACATTCTTTACAATATGCTGCATTTTCTTAGTATTCTCAGGGAATCAGTGGGACCTGGATGAGTGGTGAAGAATCTTGCTCTGGGAGGATATGTTATTGATAGGAAGGCATAGGATCTCTTGAAGGCTGCAACCAAACACTCCTGGTTTGAAGTTGCCAGGAAGACATGTGTGATGGATTATATCATATTTTATATTGTACATAGATAGGTTTTCATCAGATGCAAGGATCGACAATGAGATAGACAACAGACTCGCCAAGGCAAATAGCGCCTTTGGAAGACTACACAAAAGAGTCTGGAAAAACAACCAACTGAAAAACCTCACAAAGATAAGCGAATACAGAGCCGTTGTCATACCCACACTCCTGTTCGGCTCCGAATCATGGGTCCTCTACCGGCACCACCTACGGCTCCTAGAACGCTTCCACCAGCGTTGTCTCTGCTCCATCCTCAACATCCATTGGAGCGCTTACAACCCTAACGTCGAAGTACTCGAGATGGCAGAGGTCGACAGCATCGAGTCCACGCTGCTGAAGATCCAGCTGCGCTGGATGGGTCACGTCTCCAGAATGGAGGACCATCGCCTTCCCAAGATCGTGTTATATGGCGAGCTCTCCACTGGCCACCGTGACAGAGGTGCACCAAAGAAAAGGTACAAGGACTGCCTAAAGAAATCTCTTGGTGCCTGCCACATTGACCACCGCCAGTGGGCTGATAACGCCTCAAACCGTGCATCTTGGCGCCTCACAGTTTGGCGGGCAACAACCTCCTTTGAAGAAGACCGCAGAGCCCACCTCACTGACAAAAGGCAAAGGAGGAAAAACCCAACACCCAACCCCAACCAACCAATTTTCCCCTGCAACCGCTGCAATCGTGTCTGCCTGTCCCGCATCGGACTTGTCAGCCACAAACGAGCCTGCAGCTGACGTGGACTTTTTACCCCCTCCATAAATCTTCGTCAGCGAAGCCAAGCCAAAGAGAAAGATAGGTTTTTGAAGAATATATATTGTGGGGGGTACTGGAGGTCACAACCAAACCCAAAAACTTCACAAAACAGATGATATTTGAAATGCAATAGCTTTGCTCAAACCCAGACACTCCAGGCTCAGTGCCTTTGTAAAGACAATGAAAACTGCTTTGCTAGTGTTAATTGGATATGGTGTGCAGTAATTGATTATTGTTTTGAAAGCTACAGATGAATGGGCACAGATGTTTTGGTCTGGTGACACAAACGGTCTGGTTGCAGTTTGCTGTTCTAAGAAGGTCATGTATTTTTTTCAAGCAGAGAGAGAAAGAGAGAGAGAGAGAGAGAGAGAGAGAGAACTGGTTTCTGCAGTCATGGCAAGCTGGCACCTTGTTTAAATCTCATTTTGGAGATGGGTTGAGAGTTCTGAGTTCAGCCTGTTGAAAACCCTTGTGGTCCATACAGGAGGAAATGGCTAGCTAGAGTGTTTCACCTGAACTCTGTGGTGACCTTCAGAGGAAGAGGTTATCATTTGAAAAACCCTGATGGGGTAAGTTTCTTCGGCAAGACACTGAAGTGGCTGTTCAGAAGAAATCAGTTGTGGGTGTCCAACGAGCAACAACTTTCTCTCTGAAATTGATAAGAACCTTCATGAACAATAACCAATTACCTTTAAGCACCAGAGCTTGGTGAAAATTCATAAATGTTATATTCTGCATAAGAATTGCCTGACACTGGTGAACTTGGCAGAGTGAAACGTGTGATTGGACTGTGAATCAAATAACTTTTCTGAATGTATACACATTAAATATATGTGCACTTAGAATTAGGAGGTTACATTAGGTTAAGTTAATATTAATAAGTTTTTATGTTTAAAGAAAATTAAAAATTGCTTTTGTTTAAGTAACCATTTGTGTTGGTGCTGGGTTTTGGGGTCCTCTTGGCCCGTCATACATCTCTAAATGCCCACACATTGAGGGTCTTGTAATAAGGACAAATGCTTGTACTTGTCCTTCCTGTAATTGCTCAATGAAGAAAAACTGAATGAGATCTTTTAAAATATGGGTGACCTCTCTTCTGTAGTCATGTGTAGCAGACTGTGAGGCAACAGAATCTACCAACAGTCTGACTGAAATGGCCTTGAGATAAGGAAGCTGAGGATGACATAACTTCCACAGGGAAAACAATTAAGAAACACTTGCAAGCTTGTGAATGAGGTAGCTGACATCAGATATTCTTTCTTCTTTGGCTTGGCTTCGCGGACGAAGATTTATGGAGGGGGTAAAAAGTCCACGTCAGCTGCAGGCTCGTTTGTGGCTGACCAGTCCGATGCGGGACAGGCAGACACGATTGCAGCGGTTGCAAGGGAAAATTGGTTGGTTGGGGTTGGGTGTTGGGTTTTTCCTCCTTTGCCTTTTGTCAGTGAGGTGGGCTCTGCGGTCTTCTTCAAAGGAGGCTGCTGCCCGCCAAACTGTGAGGCGCCAAGATGCACGGTTTGCGGCGTTATCAGCCCACTGGCGGTGGTCAATGTGGCAGGCACCAAGAGATTTCTTTAGGCAGTCCTTGTACCTTTTCTTTGGTGCACCTCTGTCACGGTGGCCAGTGGAGAGCTCGCCATATAATACGATCTTGGGAAGGCGATGGTCCTCCATTCTGGAGACGTGACCCATCCAGCGCAGCTGAATCTTCAGCAGCGTGGACTCGATGCTGTCGACCTCTGCCATCTCGAGTACCTCGACGTTAGGGGTGTGAGCGCTCCAATGGATGTTGAGGATGGAGCGGAGACAACGCTGGTGGAAGCGTTCTAGGAGCCGTAGGTGGTGCCGGTAGAGGACCCATGATTCGGAGCCGAACAGGAGTGTGGGTATGACAACGGCTCTGTATACGCTTATCTTTGTGAGGTTTTTCAGTTGGTTGTTTTTCCAGACTCTTTTGTGTAGTCTTCCAAAGGCGCTATTTGCCTTGGCGAGTCTGTTGTCTATCTCATTGTCGATCCTTGCATCTGATGAAATGGTGCAGCCGAGATAGGTAAACTGGTTGACCGTTTTGAGTTTTGTGTGCCCGATGGAGATGTGGGGGGGCTGGTAGTCATGGTGGGGAGCTGGCTGATGGAGGACCTCAGTTTTCTTCAGGCTGACTTCCAGGCCAAACATTTTGGCAGTTTCCGCAAAGCAGGACGTCAAGCGCTGAAGAGCTGGCTCTGAATGGGCAACTAAAGCGGCATCATCTGCAAAGAGTAGTTCACGGACAAGTTTCTCTTGTGTCTTGGTGTGAGCTTGCAGGCGCCTCAGATTGAAGAGACTGCCATCCGTGCGGTACCGGATGTAAACAGCGTCTTCATTGTTGGGGTCTTTCATGGCTTGGTTCAGCATCATGCTGAAGAAGATTGAAAAGAGGGTTGGTGCGAGAACACAGCCTTGCTTCACGCCATTGTTAATGGAGAAGGGTTCAGAGAGCTCATTGCTGTATCTGACCCGACTCTGAACATCAGATATTGGAGTGAGGACAAATAACGCAGCCTGAGTAAAAACACAAAATACTGGAGAAACTCAGCCAGTCAAGCAGAATCCTTACATAGCGAAGGTAAATATACATAACCGATGTTTCGCGCTTAGTGGGGAGGGATGTGTGCAAAGATACTAGCAGCGACTCGCCCTCTCACTGCCACATCTCCGAATCTTGCTGGCCATGGCCTGCAGTGGAGTCCTAAAAAAAAATCCCTCCCCATCAATCGCCACCCCTCCTAGCCACCCACCCTGGCACCATTCCTTGTGGCCACAGGAGGTGCCACACTTGCACCCACAATCCTTCCTCACCATGATCTGTGGCTACAAACAGGCCTTTCAAGGGAGACAACACTTCACTTGTGTAGCTGCAGGACTGATTTACTGCATCTGGTGCTCCCTCTGTGGCCTTCTCTTCATCAGAGAAACTGGGCACAGATTGGGAAATCACCTTGCTGTGCGGACTCCATCCGCACAAGTGACAGTGACCTCCCAGTAGCCAATTATTTTAGTTCTGTGTCATACTCCCTTACTCACATGTCTGTCCATGGCCTTATGCACTGTCCCACCAATACCATCTGCAAATTGGAGGAACAACACGTGATTTTCCATGTGGGCACTCTCCAGCCAGATGATATTAACATCAACTTTTTCCAGTTCCTGCTCTCCTCTTCCCCCTCCCCTTCCCTTCCCCTTTTCAGGTCTCCACTCTCCCTTCCCATTCCCTTTACTTAGTTATTGCTCTTCCCCTTGATCTCTGCTGCCCCTTCCTACTTTCTATCACCTCCAGCCTTTGCGACCACCCCTCCCCCCACTTTTTTTTGTTCAGAAGCCTGCCAACATTTTTCCATACCTTGATGAAGGGCTGAAGCCCAAAATATCGGCTATGTATTTTAAACGTTGCTATATAAAAGACAATGCTTGACCAGTTGAGTTCCTCCAGCATTGTGTACCACAATGTCTGCGGACTTTTGTGGTTTACAAATGCAGGTTGAGTGTTCGCCCTTTAAAGTGAATAATGTGAGTGGGGGAAGGAGGAATCGGAAAGGTACAAAAACTGGTTCGCTCTATGAGTAAAGAATTCATTTTCAGAATAATGATGTTGAAAGCATTACTGCATATGAACTTTGCCAATTCTACCAAAATAGATGTCATTTACGGAGGTGTTTCAGGTTACACCAATAAGAAATGTTATTGAGAACAGAACTCCTGTCAAATCATGAGGACATGAATTGTTCAACATGTACTAAGGTAATACAGAAGTACTATGTGCACAAAATTTTCCTAATTACAAATTTAACATTACAACAGGTTTTTTTTCTGAATCTGTGTGATTAATTGTGAGCCGTATCTTAAATCAATGATGCAGGAGATGGCCACTTAAGTGTTATGCTGGAAGGCATTTCTCAATCCTAAAGAAACTTGGAAAGCCCTCCTCTAGTAAACTGTTGAGGCAAAGCCAAGAAAATAAAAACCTGCATGGGTTTTCTCTGGGGACTCCAGTTTCCTCTCACTCTTCAAAGACATACTGGGGTGTAGGTTAATGGGGTGTAATTGAGGCGGCACGGACTCGTAGGGCTGTAGTGGCCTGTTACAGTGCAGTACGTCTAATTAAACTGAGATTCAAGGATATGTATCAATGAAGTCTAGACATAGATTCAGAGCAACAACGGAAGATTTGAGGATTGAATGGTCTGCTCCTGATCCTCCTCTTATTATCGTTATTGTGAGTTACGTACCCAACAATCTCTTGAAAATGCAAGTAATGTTCAATGCAGCAGCTATTTCCACACTCGCTAAATTTGCTACTGAAATATGGCTGAAGATGCAACTGATGCACACCTGAGATGGCACCACAAACAAAATGCATTCTACTTTTATGGTGCATTTTATTGATGTCCAGATAAGTGCCGGGCTGTCAGCATTTTGCTGTGCTGTTTAAAAACACTTTGTGTGCATTTGGTACTTACGGACATGAATCTCCTCCTGCTGCTGCTCTTTCTATTATAAAATATTGGCCCCTGACAGGTGTAATGGAACATCCTTGCTGCAGACTTCATCAAATGATTCTTCCCTGGCCAAGACATTCATCTTTTATAGCTGGGAGTTGAATTCACGAATCATAAATTGTGAATGTGGTGACCATGAATACACAGAAATATGTCACGATATTGCCAAAGATTCCACTCACTTGAAAATATTAATCTCCAAATACTGGGTTTTTTTTTTTGTACGTTCATTTATTAAAGATGCAAGAACTTTAATGAAAAAAAATCGAGAAACATTTTCTTCCATTTCTTTTCATCCAAACTGTAAAACAATCAGAGCAGTACAGGCCTCTGGAAGTTCCAAAATCTTGACTGGTTCTGAAAGACCAGTTCCATAATCAGTAACAGTGAATTCCTAATGGCCAACCACTTCAGTTTTGTGCCCCATTCCTATGCACACATGTTTGTCCATGGCCTCATGTATCATCCCATTAGGACCACCCATAAATTGGAGGAACAACAATTGATTTTCTGTCTGGGAACTCTCCATCTAGATGTCATTCATATTGACTTCTCTGGTTTCTGCTAGCCTACTCTCCATTCTGCCTCCCTTCCCTTTTACTCTGTCTACTTTCCTCTAGTTCTCCACTCCCTTCCCTCTTCATTCACAGAGCCATCCCTCTTTCCCTGCTTGCTGGTACCCTCACACAGCACTTAAAGGAAGTAAGGGGAAACCAAAGTTTCAGGATTGAATCCTTGAAGGATTGAGCAATAAGCAGGCAGGCAACTGAATAAAAAGGGTGGTGCGAGGTGACAGAAGGAGAAGAGGTAAGGAGGGAGGATGGGGCGGAGAGATGAGTACAAGCTTAAAGATTAGAGGTTGTAAGTGGATATGGGTAGGAGGATAGAAGAGGTAAAAAATCAGAGAAGTAATAGGGGAGGAGGTAGCCCGCTGAATGGAGAAGGAAGGGGAAGAGGATCTGGAGGAAATGAAATGGAAGGATAGGGATAACGAGAGACTCAGGGGAGAGGTTTCACTGAAACTGGAGGTCAATGTTAATGCCATCTGGTTGGAGTGTGCCCAGATGGAATATTGGGTATGGTCTCTCAATTTGCAGATAGCCTCCATTTGGTAGTGTATAAGGCCATGGACAAATGTGCCAGTGTGAGAATGGTGTGTGGAATTAAGATGGTTGGCCTCTGGAAGTTTCAAGTTCGAATTCAAGTTTACAATTCTCATATCATTGTAAGTACAACTGCACAAAATGGCATTCTTTAGTCCTTGGAGTTAAAAAAAAAACCACGCAAACACATATATAGGCATAGAACATTTAATTACAAGCAATTGAAAGTAGATACAGCATTGTATGTATGTATATGTGTGTGCATATATATGTATGTATATGTATATATAGAATAATAGCACGGATTCAGAGAGATTTGTATGAGCAGTTCAGAGTAGGAACAACAAGATAGCTAGAATGAATTTGTGGCTCAAAAGGTGGTGTCAGAGGGAAGGTTTCAGATTCTTGAAACCTTGGAACTTGTTCTGAGGCAGATGGCACTAGTGCAAACAGGACGGTCTACATCTGAGCAGTGCCGGGACCAATGTTCTTGGGGGTTTGTTTGCTAGCGCTGTTGGGGAAGGTTTAAACTAATGTGGCAGGGTAATGGGACCAAGTCCAGAGAGTCAGAGGGGTGTAAAATGAGAATAGAAGCAAAAAGTAGCAAGGCAAGTAAAAGCGGGGAGAAAATCAAAAAGAGCTATTTATTTACATAATGGTAAAAGGGATGAGTGTGGCTAAAGAAAGGTTGAAGGCTTCGTGTCTCATTGCAAGGAGCATTTGTAATAAAGTGGAGAAATTGAATGTGGAGATGACTATTGATAACTGATATAGTTGGGATCACAGAGACATGGCTTCAGGGGGAACATGACTGGGAGCTCAAGATTCAGGGTTACTCGACATTCAGGAGGGATAGACAGAATGGAAAAGGAGGTAGAGTAGCCTTGTTGGTTAGGGAAGAGGTGAATGCCATAGAAAGGAAGGACATCAGTGTAGAGGATGTGGAATTCATATGGGTAGAGCTGCGAAACACGAAGGGGCAGAAGACGCTCGCGGGAGTAGTGTACAGGCCGCTTAACAGTAGCAGTGAAGTTAGTGAAGGAGTCATGAAGGTAATTGGTAATACGTGCATCAAAGGGATGGCAGTTGTAATGGGTGACTTTAATCTACATGTAGGTTGGGTGAACCAAATCAGTAAGGGTAAGGTTGAAGAGAATTTCTTAGAATGTATGCGGGATTGTTTTCTAAATCAGCATGTTGAAGAACCGATGAGGGAACGAGCTATTCTAGACTGGGTATTGAGTAATGGAGAAGGATTAATTAGCAATCTTGTTGTGAGGAACCCCTTGGGCAAGACTGACCACGATATGGTGGAATTCTTCATTAGGATGAAATGTGACAGAGTTGATACGGTTACAAAGGTTTTGAACTTGAAGAGGGGTAACTTTAATGGTATGAGATGTGAATTGGCCAAAAACGATTGGCAAATGGTACTTAAAGGAGTAACAGTAGAAATGCAATGGCAATCATTTAAGGATAGCTTGGAGCAAGTGCAGAAAATGTACATACCAGTTTGTACGAATAATAAATCGAGGAGGTTGGCGCATCCGTGGCTAACAAGGGAGATCTGAGAGAGTGTCAAATCCAAAGAAGGAGCTTACAAATTAGCCAAAAAGAATGATATCCTTGATGATTGGGAGAAATTCAGAGTTCTGCAGAGGAGGACAAAAGGATTGAGATTATGAGAAGAAGCTGACAGTGAACATTAAAAAATGACTGTAAAAGTTTTGATATATACATTAAGAGAAAGAGGTTAGTTAAGACAAATGTGGGTCTGTTGTGGACAGAAATGGATGAGTTGATCATGGGGAACAAGGGTATGGCAGACTGTTTGAATGACTATTTTAGTTCTGTCTTCAACAAGGAAGACATAACCGATCTACAGGAAATTATTGAGGATTGAGGATCTATTGTGACGGAGGGACTAAAGGAAATAAGTGTAAGTCAAGAAGTTGTATTAGTTAAATTGTAGGGATTAAAGGCAGATAAGTCCCCGGGGCTGATAGTCTGCATCTGAGAGTGTTGAAGGAAGTAGCTGAGGAAATAGTGGATGCATTGTTGATAATGTTTCAAACCTCTATGGATATTGGATTAGTTCCTGAGCATTGGAGAGTGGCCAACGTAACCCCACTCTTTAAGAAGGGAGGGAGAGAGAAATTAGGAAATTACAGACCAGTTAGCCTGACATCGGTAGTAGGGAAGGTGCTAGAATCAGTTATTAAAGATGCAATTGCAGGACATTTGGAAAGTAGTGGTAACATCACACACAGTCAGCATGGTTTTGTGAAGGGGATACCATGTTTGATGAATCTAATAGAGTTTTTTCAGGATGTAACCAATAGAGAGGATAGGGGAGAACCAGTGGATGTGGTATATCTGGACTTTGATAAGGCATTTGATAAGGTTCCACACAAAAGACTAGCGTATAAACTTAAAAAGCACAGTATAGGAGGTATGGTATGAAGGTGGATGGAGAATTGGTTGAGGGACAGGAAGCAAAGAGTAGGAATAAATGGGTTCTTTTCAGAATGGCAGCAAGTGACTTGTGGAGTACCGCAGGGCTCAGTGCTGGGGCCGCAGTTGTTTAAAATATATATTAATGACTTAGATGTGGGACTAGATAGCAGTATCTCAAAATATTTTAAAATTTTTAAAATTTTTCACTGTGAACCATATCAATCAAAATACAATCAAACATTTCCCTCTTAAATATACACAGTGGCATTTTCTCCCCTTTTTTCCCACTTGTTGGATCCCATTTTTTTTTAACTTATGGGGCATGATATATAACCTGTGTAACCAATTAAACTGTCTCATGTGTAACCTTGTGTTTATCATATTCTTCATAGCTCCACAGCATAACTTTTTCCATGTTTCATTTTTTATCTTTATGTTTAAATCTTTTTCCCACTTTTGTTTGGGTTTATAGCTTATTTCATAATTTTCCTTCTCTTGCAGCTTGATGAACATGTTTGTTATAAATCTTTTTATTATCATTGTTTCTGTAATCACATATTCAAAGCTGCTTCCTTCTGGTAATCTTAGTCTTTTTCCCAATTTATCCTTTAAGTAGGCATTCAGTTAATTGTATGCAAACATTGTACCATGAGTTATTCCATATTTGTACTTCATTTGTTCAAATGTTAATAAATTATTTCCTAAAAATCAATTTTCTATTCTTTTAATTCCTTTTCTCACCTATTCTCTAAAGGAAAGGTTATCTATTGTAAAAGGGATTAGCTGATTTTGCGCCAATAATAATTTTGGTAGTTGATAATTTGTTTTTTTTTTCCTTTCTAAGTGAATCTTCTTCCATACATTGAGTAAATGATGCAATACTGGTGATCTTTTATATTGCACCAGCTTTTAATCCCACTTATAAAGTATATGTTGTGGTACCTTCTCCCCTATTTTATCTAGCTCTAACTTAGTCCAATTTGGTTTGTCCCTTGTCTTATAAAAATCTGATAAATACCTTAATTGTGCTGCTCTATAATAATTTTTAAAGTTTGGTAGCTGCAAACCATCTTGTTTGTACCATTCTGTTAATTTATCTCACGCTATCCTCGGTTTCCCCCCTTTCCATAAAAATTTCCTTATTATTCTCTTTACTTCATTGAAGAATTTCTCTGTTAATGGAATTGGTAATGATTGAAATAAGTATTGTATCCTTGGGAAGACATTCATTTTAATGCAATTTACCCTCCCTATCAATGTTAGTGGTAATTTTTTCCAATGTTCTAAGTCTTCCTGTAATTTCTTCATTAATGTCTGATAATTTAGTTTGTACAGGTGGCTTAAATTATTATCTAATCTAATAACTAGGTATCGGATTGCTTGTGTTTGCCATTTAAATAGTGATTATTTTTAAAATTCTGTATAATCCGCGTTATTCATTGGCATCTCTTCACTTTAATTTGCATTGATCTTGTATCCCAATATTTTTCCATATTCCTTCAATTTCTTATGTACTTCTTTTATTGATATTTCTGGTTCTGTTAAGTATACTATATGTCATCTGCAAATGACTCCTTCTCCTTTATTTTTATCCATTTTATTTTATTTTCTGTTCTTATCAGTTCTGCCAATGGTTCTATTGCTAAAGTGAACAGTGAGGGAGATAGTGGACATCCCTGCCTAGCTGACCTTCTTAATTTAAATTGGTTTGTTACATATCCATTTACTGTCACCTTCGCCAATGGTCCATTATATAATGCTTAATCCAATTAATATATTTTTCTGGTAGATTGACCCTCTAAAATACTTTGAATAAAATCATTCCATTCTACCCTGTCAAAGGCTTTTTTTGCATCTAAAGCAACAGCAACTGTTGGCATCTTATTTCCTTGAACTGAATGAATTAAATTAATAAATTTACAGACATTATCCGCTGTTCGTCTTTTCTTAATAAATCCAATTTGATTTTGTTTTACTATTTTTGGTACACAGTCGGCCAATATGTTTGCTAATAATTTTGCTATTATCTTATAATCTGAATTAAGTAGAGATATTGGTCTATATGATGCTGGTGATAGTGGCTCCTTCCCCGTCTTTGGAATTACTGTAATTATTGCTGTCTTACATGACTCTGGCAAGTTTTGTGTTTCTTCTATCTGGTTCATTACTTCCAGGAGAGGAGGAATTAATAACTCGTTAAATGTTTTATAGAATTCTATTGGGAATCCATCCTCTTCAGGTATTTTATTGTTCAGCAGCTTTTTTAATACATCCTGTATTTCCTTTATTTCAAATGGTTTTATCAATTTGTTTTGCTCCTCTTCTTGCAATTTTGGAAGTTCAATTTTAGCTAAAAACTCGTCTATTTTATCTTCTTTCCCCTCGTTCTCAGTTTGGTTTAATTGTTCAGAAAATTCCTTCAAGTTCTCATTAATCTCCATTGGATTATATATAATTTGTTTGTCCTTTTTCCTTGATGCCAATACAATTCTTTTAGCTTGTTCTTTTTTAAGTTGCCAGGCTAATATTTTGTGTGTTTTTTCTCCTAGCTCATAATACTTTTGCTTTATTTTCATTATGTTCTTCTCCATGTTATATGTTTGTAATATTTCGTATTTTATTTTTTGTCTGCCAATTCTCTTCCTTTTGTTATATCATCCCTTGTTGCTAATTCTTTTTCTGTACTTACTATTTCCCTTTCCAACTGTTCTATTTCCTGATTGTAGTCCTTTTTCATTTTAGTTACATAGCTTATTATCTGCCCTCTAATGAATGCTTTAATTGCATCCCATAATATAAATTTGTCTTTCACTGATTCCATATTTATTTCAAAATACATTTTAATTTGGCATTCAATAAATTTTCTAAATTCCTGTCTTTTAAGTAGCATGGAGTTTAGTCTCCATCTATATGTTCTTGGTGGGATGTCCACCAGTTCTATTGCTAATAACAGGGGTGAGTGATCAGATAGCAATCTAGCTTTATATTCAGTTTTCCTAACTTTCCCTTGAATATTGGCCAACAACAAAAACATATCAATCCTTGAGAATGTTTTATACCTACTCAAATAATATGAGTATTCCTTCTCCCTTGGGTGCTGCCTCCTCCATATATCCATAAGTTTCATTTCCTGCATTGATTTACCATAAATTTGGCCACTTTATTCTTTTTGCTAATCTTTTGTCCAGTTTTAACCAACATTGGGTTCAAATTAAGGTTAAAATTCCCTCCTATCAATATATTCCCCTGTGTATTTTCAATCTTCAAAAAAATATCTTGCATAAACTTTTGATCCTCTTCATTAGGTGCATATATATTGATCAAATTCCAGAATTCTGAATATACCTGACACTTTTCTTTATTAATATAGCTACACCTCTGGCTTTTGAATTATATGATGCTGCCGCTACATGCCCTACCCAGTCTCTCCTTAATTTATTATGTTCCACTTCAGTTAGATGCATTTCCTGCACAAATACTATGTCTATTTTTTTCTTTTTTCAGGAAATTTAATAGCCTTTTTCATTTAATTTGGTTATGTATTCCAGTAATACTTAGTCATATAGTTCAACATGGCCATCTCATACTCTGTTTATACCTCATTTCTGCTTCTTCACCACCACAATCCCTATTTTCCCAATTTTCATCTCTCAGATTTCCCTTTTTGAACTCAATCTATGACAACACTTTTAAAGCATAAAATACTTCAACAACTCCCACATCTAAAATTCCCTTAACCCCAAGAGACCCCCCCCCCTCTCTGAGTTGCCCCTTGTCCCTTGCCAGGCAACCACAACTCCCCTCTCCATTTGGATTGTGAACCCGCTCGCAAGCGTCAACTGATTTCGCAGTGACTGTTATTCTTTCCCATCCAACCCCCTCCAGAAAAGACTTTTATCTTCACATATAACAAAGCTCACCCTCTTTGTTTCCCCTTACTTCCTTTCTTCCCTTTTCTTTCCCTTCTTTAGTTTTTACTTATACATTATTTTTACATCTTTATATGTAGTTTGTTATCGTTCTTTGTTTTTGTTATATCTCTTCATCTCTCCTCCTGTCCTGCAGGCATTCTGCAAATTCTTGTGCTTTCTCCAGATCTGAGAACAGTCTGTTTTGCTCCCCCAGGATAAATATTTTAAGCACAGTTGGATATCTTAACATAAATTTATAGACTTTTTTTCTATAGGATCGATTTTGCTGTCTTAAACTCTTTCCTCTTCTTTAGGAGTTCAAAACTTATGTCTTGGTAAAAAAAAAATTTTTGACCCTTGTATTGCAATGGTTTTTTGCCTTCTCGAATTTTATTCATTGCCTTCTCCAATATATTTTCTCTTGTCACGTATCTCATAAATTTTACTAAAACGGATCTTGGTTTTTGTTGTGTCTGTGGTTTCGGGGCTAGTGTTCTGTGTGTGTAGAGCTCGTCAAAAGAATCAAAGACTTGTTGATCCAAACCAAGGCTTTTATTAACAAAAGACAGGAGCTCTTCACAGGTGGCTGACCAGTCCGGAATGATCCGACCTGGCTTGGGACACAACCTTTTAAGGCCCAGACTGTAGGCGTGGCTTAGCTCTCAGCCAATTGCTGTAAGCACAGTCTAGATACTGTAACTAGATACACTATATACATTGTTGATAGATCTGTACTATCACATTCACCCCTTCTTGGAGAACTGACCCTGGAAAAAAAAACAAAAAAAACGAGGGAGGGAATGAAAGGAAGGAGTAGGTTAAGAACTGTAGCGGTCAGGGGGTCTGACCATCTGGCATGACCGCCGTGGTGCCGTGATTGGGGTCGCTGGAGTTGTGTCACCAGCGGGCTCATCGGGTGCTACCGATCCTTCGCTCAATTCCCCAGTTGTGTTGTTGGCAGGGTGGCCCGGGTCGTTGGGGAGCTGTTGGTCCTTCTGTTGCGGCACGGGGCCTGGGGAATAAAGAGTTGGGGAAGGTTGGGTTGGGGGGTTTGCTGGGTCTACCACGTCCTGAGCTAGGTCCCGCACCAAAACAATGTCCTCCCGCCCTTCTGGGAACTCAACATAGGCGTAATGCGGGTTCGCATGGAGTAGAGTCACTCGGTCGACCAAGCGGTCGTTCTTTGAGTGCCGGACGTGGCGTCACAAAAGGACAGGGCCAGGGATGGTGAGCCATGCCGGTACAGTGGTTCCTGAATCAGATTTCATCGGGAAAAGGAACATCCTTTCGTGGGGGGTGGCATTTATAGCGGTACATAGGAGGGAGCGGATGGAGTGTAAGGCACTAGTGAGAACCTCTTGCCAGTGAGAGGTGGGGAGGCCTTTAGACCGGAGAGCCAGTGTAACCGCTCTCCATATGGTGGCATTCTCCCTCTCGACCTGTCCGTTACCGCGTGGGTTATAGCTCGTGGTCCTGCTTGAAGTGATACCACACTCCAGAAGGTACTGTTGCAGCTCTGCACTCATGAATGAGGACCCCTATCACTGTGGATGGAATTGGGGTACCCGAAAATGGTGAAAATACTGTGAAGGGCCTGTATCATTGAGGTGTCAGTGGTGTCTGGGCAGGGCACAGCGAACGGAAAGCGGGAGTACTCGTCGATGGCCGTAAGGATGTAGTTATTACGGTTGGTCAACGGTAGGGGCCCCTTAAAGTCTACGCTAAGACGCTCAAAGGGGCGGGTGGCTTTGATAACGTGGGAGTTATCCAGACGGAAGAAGTGGGGTTTGCATTCAATGCACACCGAGCATGCTCGGGTCATGGAGCGGATCTCCTCGACTGTGTAGGGTAGGTTGCGCGCCTTCACAAAGTGGGCAAATCTAGTGACCCCTGGATGACAGAGTGCCTCATGGAGTTTCTGTAGTCTGTCCATCTGTATGCTGGCACA
Organism: Narcine bancroftii; assembly: GCF_036971445.1. NCBI lineage: Eukaryota > Metazoa > Chordata > Chondrichthyes > Torpediniformes > Narcinidae > Narcine > Narcine bancroftii. The sequence goes on along the minus strand of NC_091471.1, from coordinate 118,040,513 downwards.
CGTCCTGCTGGAGAGCGCGTCAGGTGGGTCGTTGAGCTTACCAGGCTGGTACAGGATGTCATAGTTAAAGGTGGAGAGTTCGATTCTCCATCTGGTGATTTTGTTGTTTTTTATCTTACCTCGCTGGGTGTTGCTGAACATGAAGGAGACCGCGCATTGATCAGTCAACAGTGTAAAGCGCCTCCCAGCGATGTAATGTCTCCAACGATGCACCATTTCAACTATGGCCTGGGCCTCCTTCTCGATCGAGGAGTGTCTACTCTCTGGACTCTGGAGGGTTCTGGAGAAGAAAGCTACAGGCCGACCGGCCTGGTTCAAGGTGGCTGCCAGGCCGAAGTCGGATGCATCGCTTTCAACTTGAAACGGGACAGACTCATCGATCGCGTGCAGCGTCGCAGTGGCGATGTCGGATTTGATTCGATCGAAAGCCGCTCTAGCTTCGGTCGAGAGGGGAAAGACGTGGTCTTGATAAGAGGACACACCTTGTCGGCGTAGTGTGGAACCCATTGGGCGTAATACGAGAAAAGGCCCAGGCAGCTTTTGAGCGCTTTCTGAGTATGGGGTGGGGGTGGGGGGGTAAGTCCATTAGGGGATGCATGCGGTCAGGATCTGGCATGACTATCCCGTTCTCCACCACGCAACCTAGAATCGCGAGTCGTGTGGTCCGGAAGACACACTTGTCCAAATTGTAAGTCAGGTTCAGCCGACGGCCAGTTTGAAGAAATTTGTCTAGGTTGGCATCGTGGTCCTGCGTGTCATGGCCGCAGATGATGATATTGTCCAGATACGGGAAGGTAGCAGTGTCTTGGTCCACCATCCGGTCCATTTCCCGCTGGAAGACCGCGACACCATTCGTGACCCCAAATGGTACCCTGAGAAATTGATACAGCCGCCCATTCGCTTCAGAGGCAGTGAATGGTCGGTCCTCACAGCGGATCGGGGGCTGGTGGTAGGCCGAACGTAGGTCAATGGTGGAGAATATGCGGTATTGGGCGATCTGGTTCACCACATCCGTGATGCGTGGCAGGGGGTACGCATCCAGGATCGTGAAGTGGTTAATGGTCTGGCTAAAGTCGACCACCATCCGTAGCTTTTCCCCGTTCTTGACAACCACCACCTGGACTCTCCACGGACTTGAACTGGGTTCGATGATGCCCTCATCCAGCAATCTACGCACCTCACTCCTAATGAATTGCCTGTTTTCGTAACTATATTGCTGACTTTTGGTGGCCACAGGCTTCCAGCCAGGGGCAAGGTTTGCAAAGAGTGCTGACGGGGCAATCCGGAGTGTGGAAAGGCTGCAGGTTTGGCCCCGGGGCACGGGGGCGGGTTGCTCGGGTGCTTCGGGGGTGGGGTGATGGCAGACCGAGAGGGGGGCATGGGGACCCCCAAAGTGTAGGGACACCGTTCGGAACTGACACTGAAAGTCTAATCCCAGCAACACTGGGGCCCACAATTGGGGAATGACGAATAATTTGAAGTGGGTGACTGTTATGCCCTGTACTTCCAGTGGAGCGATGCAATACCCCTTTATCCCGGTCGAGTATGACCTCGTCGCTAATGAGATCCTCTGGGTAGTGGGGATGATGTCAAGTTGCCAGCGGAGGGCCAGATCTGGCTGGATAAAACTGTCAGTTGACCCAGAGTCAAATAAGCAATTGATGTAGTGTCCATGCACTTTAAACAGTTCCATTGCTCTGATGAGGGGATGAGAGCATTGCTGGTTTAGTGTTATTGAAGCAGCCACTGATCCAGTTGACAGGGGAGTTCCGCGTGATGACGTCACGCAACGGGATGATGTCACACAACGGGATGATGTCACGCAACGGGATGACGTCATAGACGTAGTCAATGCTGGAGGAGCAGGTTGGAGAACCTCCTGGAAGTGCTGTTGTGGTGACATCGGCGGATGAAAGGTAAGTAGTGGGGTTTGTAGTTGCTCACGATTGGCGGTGGGTAGGTTGTCGGTCGCAGCAGTCGGGCCCCGGCGGTCGTCAGCGATGGATGCTAGGGTGAGTACCTGGTTGGCTGCGGCGGGTCCCCAGTCAGTCGTGGTGGCCGTATCGGCAGCGGCGTAGGCAGCAGCAGACGGGGAGCGGGCAGCAGCAGCAGTAGCGTTGGCCGCGGAGGTGGCTGTGGTGGCGGCAGCAGCAGCGGTAGCGTCGGCCGCGGGGGTGGCTGTGGCGGCGGCAGCAGCGGCGGTAGCGTCGGCCCCGGGGGTGTCTGTGGCGGCGGCAGCAGCGGCGGTAGTGTCGGCCCTGGGGGTGGCTGTGGCGGCGGTAGCAGCAGCGGTTGCCCCAGTCGGGACCAAGGCCAGGTCGAGTGTTCCGCACGGGGGCAAGAGGCGGGCCAACACCATGGTTGCGAGGGTGGGCTCTCCTTCCGGGTTTGGCGTCTTCGTGACGTCAGGCGTTGCCGTGCAGGGGAGCCCTCGCTCTCATTGGACGAGAGCTCTGGGGAAGAAGTGTTTGAATGGGATAGTGGCGGTTGGGCTTCACACGAGGCACTGTGTTTGCCGGCGGCCATTTTAGACTTACAGACTGCAGCAAAGTGGTACCTGGCTTTTCTTGCTGGGCACTGGGACCTGCTGTGCTTGTCCCTCCTGCAGAAGTAACATCTTGGGTTCGCAGGGGGTAGTGTAGCAGCAGCCGACAGGCCGTCAGTTTCTCGGGGGGTGGTAGGGTAGAAGGGCACTCTACTCACATCAGAACGAGGGGTCCAGTCCCTAGAGAGCTCGGTGGACTTTAAGGCTGCATCCTCCATTGTGATTGCAATCCGGGCCACATCCTCTAGTTTTTCTACCCCTTGTTCGAGCAAGCGCAGCCTCACTTCGTTCGATCGGAGCCTGGCCACATAGGCATCCCGGATGAGATTGTTTGTGATCTCGGCAGCAGTTTTGTCCACACAGTTACAGTCCTTACCCAACGCCTTTAATACTTGTAAATATGCCCTGCTGGACTCACCGGGCTGTTGCTTCCTCGACGCAAGCACGAGCCGGGCATGAACTCTGTTCACCGGTTGATCATACAGTTCTTTCAGTACCTTTATGGCTGTGGTGTAAGTGGTCTCATCCTGGATGTTCTCGTAGACTCTCAAGGACACCATAGACAGCAATGCTGTTAGACACTGGTTATCCTCCACCACCTCAATGAATCTCAGGAAGTTTTCAAAGTTCAGAAGCCAGAACTTAAAGGCTTTGAAGGCTGTAGCTGACTGTGGGTCGATATCAAGTTTTTCTGGCTGAGTCAGATGCTCCATCCCTTTAAAAAAAAAAAAAAAATTTTTTTCTTTTTGCTAATAAAATTGTAGAGCTCGTCGAAAGAATCAAAGACTTGTTGATCCAAACCAAGGCTTTTATTATCAAAAGACAGGAGCTCTTCGCAGGTGGCCGTCCAGTCCGGAATGATCCGACCTTGCTAGGGACACAACCCTTTAAGGCCCAGACAGTAGGCATGGCTTAGCTCTCAGCCAATCTCTGTAAGCACAGTCTAGATACTGTAACTATATACACTATATATGTTGGTGACAGATCTGTACTATCACAGTGTGCCCTTTCTATTTCCATTCTTTCCTGTATTTCTGGCATTAAATTCTTTCATAGTTGTGCCTTCTTCATCTTTTAGGCCCACTATTTTTATGTTGTTTCACCTACTATAGTTTTCCATTATATCAATCTTCTGAGCGAACAACTCTAACTTTTTTGTCACTTTCTTCCAATTTTCTTCTTATGTCATTCACTTCCGTTTCTACAGCAGTTTCTCGTTCTTCCACATTTTCTGATCTTTTCCCTATTTCTGTCATGACCAGCTCTATTCTACTCACTTTTTCTTCTGTACTTTTCATTTTTCTTTTCATTTCACTAAATTCTAATTTAATGCTCTCATTTGTTCTTGAAATTTAAAAAAATCTATATACTGTCCATCTATTTTACCTTCTATTTCTCTGTGGAGATTTTGGTCTTCTTCTTCCTCTTCTTCTGTGTCTGCACCTGTATTTGTGTCTTCTACTTCTCTTCCTTGTATCTTTGTCTCTTCTGACTTTCTTGTTGAGTTGCTTGCCTCACTTTACTGGGCATCTTCTTGTATGGATTCTTGCTGTTGGTCCTCTTCTTCTGGGCTAGTCATCTGTTGAGCCTCCTGTTGCTGTTCTTTCCTATCATACCCTTCCCTGTCACTTTCCTCCCTCAGCTGGTTGCGCTGTGTTAGTTTGCACCTCAGCTGGGCCCCCCTCCCGTCGCTGTTTTCTTTTTCCTCAGTGTATGCATTGCGCGCTTCTGTTTGGCTCAGAGAGCCATTTTTGCAGTCCGGCGCTCGGGAGGTCGCAACTCTGCGAGGTCATCACCAACCTTGGGGAGCGGGCTCTTTTCTCCACGATGGCTCCCTGTTTCTTCATGCAGGTAAGGCCTTCTCCTTTCTCTTCCGGTGTCTTTTCTTCTTTTTTTTCCTGTTGCTTTTACTTTTTCCTTCTTGGGTGCCATTTTTTTTCTTTTCTCCACAACTTTATCTTTTATTTGTTATGTTTTGTGTTTCTTGAACTTTGTATTTTCCTCACTTTATTTATTCTTTTCTGGAGAGGGCTGGTATTCTCCTACCAGCCACTACTCCATCACGTGACTCCCCCCAGGATCTCAAAATTTGAAGACATTACAAAGTTGGGTGGCAGAGTTAGCTGTGTGGAGGATGCTAGGAGAGTGCAGGGTGATTTGGACAAGTTAGGCGAGTGGGCCAGGATATTGCAGATGCAGTTTAATGTAGATAAATGTGAGGTTATCCACTTTGGAGGTAAGAACAGGAAAGAGGGTTATTATTTAAATGGTATGTGTTTAGGAAAAGGGGAGATGCAGAGAGACTTGGGTATTGCTGTGCATCAGTCATTGAAAGTGGGCGTGCAGGTGCAGCAGGTGGTGAGGTGGGCGAGTGCTATGTTGGTGTTCACAGCGAGAGGATTTGAGTACAGGAGTAGGGAGATCCTGCTGCAGCTGTACAGGGGCTTGGTGAGACCACACCTGGAGTACTGGTTGCCTTATCTGAGGAAGGATATCCTTGCCTTGGAGGGGGTGCAGAGAAGGTTCACTAGACTGATACCGGGGATGGAGGGACTCGCATATGAAGAAAGGTTGGATAGACTAGGCTTGTATTCTCTGGAATTTAGAAGATTGAGGGGGATCTTATAGAAACATAAAATTCTTAAGGGTTTAGACAGGCTAGACGCAGGAAGGTTGTTTCCAATGCTGGGAAAAATCAGAACTGGGGTCATAGTTTAAGGATAAGGGGGAATTATTATAGGACTGAGATGAGGAAAAATTTCTTCTCTCAGAGAGTGGTAAATGTGTGGAATTCTTTGCCACAGGAAGTAGTTGAGGCCAGTTCCTTGTCAATATTTAAGTGTAGGTTAGATTTGGCCCTTGTGGCCAAGGGGATTAGGGAGTATGGGGATCAGCCATGATCAGCCATGATCATAATGAATGGCGGTGTAGGTTTGAAGGGCCAAAATGTCCTACTCCTACACATATTTTCTATGTTTCTATATTTCTAGCAGTTATTCAGCTGTCTCACTGACCATTGGGAGAAGCTATTTCTCAGCCTGGTGGTTCTGGCACTGATACTTCTGTATCTCTTTCCTGATGGGAATAGTTAGAAGATGCTGTGTGTGGAGTGGTTGGGGTCCTTAACAATTTTGCAAGCCCTCTTCAAACAGTGATCCCAGTAGATCACATTGATGGCGGGGAGGGAAACCCCAGTGATCCTCTCTGGTGCATTTATGGCCCTGTGCATTGACTTCCAATCCAATGGTCCATAGAAACTGCACCACATTGTGATGCAGCCGGCCAGAACACTTGTTGCATCCATACTTACCAGGCCTGGTGCCGCTTTGGAGTGACACATGCGGGAGGTGATGCGCATACGCAAGCCAGCCGCCATTGAGCAGCTGGTGCTATTGATAATACACATACATGGACAGAGTGAGGTGCAGTTATGACGCAAGGGGGGTTGCTTGAGGGTTGTGCTGGTAAGAAGAAAGGAAAATGTTTAGAATTGTTGGAGAGTAGAATAAATATGCAGATGCCCATTTTATGGATGTTAAAACTTGAGAGTGTTTGCTTTCTTTAGGGATATAATATTTAAATTACACTCCTACTGATTCACAATGTCTTCTGGTGTAAATGGATAGCTATGACGATAAAAAGGTTGCAGGAGCAGTTGGGGAGGTCAAACTAGAAGTTCCCAACCTTTTTATGAACACACTTGGTTCTCCATCCTAGAGGCAAGTTTCTCCTAACTTAATATTACAAGCCAGAAGATTAAATTTGGTTTACTCACCGCACGCATCCCGGAGAGCATTGCTTGCAAGGTGGAAGATGTTCTGATTAATCCAGTTGAAAACAACTCATATGATTCCCTGAAGCCTGATATTTTAGAGCAAACATAGCTGTCCCAAGAATCTCTCAATGCAGAGCTTCTAGCTGAAAACAATCTCAGTGATGGGAAGCCATCATAGGTACTGGGAAATTAGTGCAGGGTGGCTGGTGAAGACATTATTTAAGGAGACATTTGGAAGAAGTTTCTCGGTTTTTGCCTCCTTGATTTGAAGGATACCTGGTAGGAGTCTTTCAGATGTCCATTCTGGATCAATTGGCGATTAATGCTTCCTTATTGATGGCCACAACCTCTGCAGTGCAACTTGAGGCTTCAGCTTCTTCCCCCAATCAGTAAGCAGAATTAGAAAAACAGGCTTCAACATGAATTCACCAGAAGAAAATGGTGTTTTTTTTTTGCAGCCTGATCTCCAGATTCAAACATCTGATATGATTAGGAAGCCTTCAGTGCTTGAGGCTCTTCGGGAGTCAAGAAAATGGTGCTTGAGCAGCAAGTGGCGGCTCACTGAGCAGGTACAAACCTTATCAACCCAACAAATTTCTCCTCATTTCAAGCCTAATTGGAATCGGGCTGGACAGGGACATGAGAGAGGTAATGGACAACATCTTTGTTGGAGATTTGGTGTTGTGGCCTGGTCGTGCTAACCACCTTGCAACTTCTATAGAAGGTGCTTGGGAAACAATGAGGCCAAGCAGTAGAGGCGATTACTAATCACAGGCATGTCAGCCACTGTTTTTACCTCAAAGACTATCTCTTAGGTACTCAGTTTCTGGTGGATTCTGGTGCAGAAGTCTTTGTGGTCCCACTTTCTTCTCATGAATGCAGACACTCTAACATGTCATGTGTTCTATCCACTGCAATTATTCTGATGTATGGCCAGCGATCGCTTACGCTGGATTTTGGGTTTTGTAAGCCATTCCATTGGGTTTTCACAGTAGCAGAGGTAGCGAATGCCATTTTGGATGTGGATTTTCTATCACATTATTCTCTCCTTGTAGATTTAGCTATGTAGTGGGCCACTGTTCTTACTTGCAAGTGAGCTGCATTTCTCATCTATGAAAGGTCATCACCCAACTCACATCTGTAACCAACTACCTGCCCATTTCAAAGATTGCTCAAGCATTTCCCTCATTTGGTAACCCCATCATATCGGCATGGGAATATAAAACATGCAGTGACCCACCATATAGAAACCTGTAGTCCCCATTTGGCCGCATGTGCACAGAATGGTTCAAAATCGCAAAGGCAGAGTTTGATCATCTGCAGGAGCTGGGAATTGTTTGTAGATTCAATAACTGCTGGGCATAGCCACTGCCTATGGTCCTGAAGAAGTCTTCAGGAGATTGGTGACTGTATGGTGATTACTGTGTGCTGAATAATGCCACAAAATTTCAAATTTGCAAGATTTCTCAGTTAACCTGTGCTGTAAATGAGACTTGATGCATACTTACTATCAGATTCTGGCAGAACCCTCAGATATAGCCAAGAAGGCAGTAATTATTTCTTTTGGAATATTCTAGTTTCTCCAAATGCCATTTGGTTTATTAATGCAGCTCAAACATTTCAGCGATTTAAGGATCACGTCCTCTCCAGTTTCGATTTTGTGTTTATTTACATTAATGACATCTAAAAGGTGAATGTCAATGGACATGAACAGAAAGACCATCTTCTGACTCTATTCCAGAGACTTGATGAGTTTGGCACCATTATCAATCTGACCAAATGCTTTTCTGGGGCGACTGAGCTTATGTTATTAGGGCACAAGGTTACAAAAGATGACATCTTACCAGAGGAAATTGAGGATTTTCCTACACCCATTACATTTGTCCAGTTGCAGTGGTTTCCAAGAAGAGTTAATTTCCACCACTGTTTCTTATTTAAATTGGTTATGTCCCTCTTGCCCTTGACCACCTACTTAAGGGGTCTGATAAGCCTATTTCTAAAAGACCATTGCATTTGGGCTTTCAATGAGGTGAAGATTGCCCTTGCAGAAGTTACGATGTTGGTGCTTCAAAAGCCCAATACTGTCCTCACAACAAGTGTAGTGGGACCTGTTTTTGAGCAAAAATTATTGGTGGGACTGGCGTTCTTTTCAGGCAAAATGTCACCTGCTTAGCCAAAATTAAGTACTTTTTGGGCACAGGTTCCTGGTGATCTACCTCACTGCATGACATTTCCATTTCTGGTTTGAAGGACGAGTTATTTTTTTTCTCCTCTACTCTCCCATCCATATCCACCTATTAGCCTGTACTCCATCCCCTGCCCTTTCTTCACTCCTCCCCTCTCCTGCCCCCACCTTTTTTATTCAGGTGCCTGCCTGATTTCTGCTCAGACTTTGACGAAGAGGTCAGGCCTGAAACTTTGGCTACCCTTTCTTTCATGTAGATACTGCATGACCTGCTGAGTTTCTCCGCCACATTTGTGTATTGCACTCTAATGCCTGCAGACTTTGTTGTTAAACTCCAAACCATGCTATTTTCTCAGTTTGCATTTGATATCTACTGTTTTGTGTTGATGTCTCACTATTAAACTGAACGTAACAGACAAATGTGTGCTATTACATTGGTGGCAGGCAACCAAGAAGTACAAAACTCGTTGAATGATTATTGAAATACAGAAAGCTCATGAATTGCACAGCACTTTGAATTGAAAGATTTTATGAATGTTTCCATAATCATTCTTATTTGGTAACTGTTGGGTGTATTACTGCCGAATCCCACTCCACATTACCTGTAGTACTTACGGTTTTTTTTTAAAGACCTAAGATTTATAAACTAATTATTCAGAATTTAGACATTTTATATTTGGAAGTAATAGCTTTGGCAATCATTATAATAATCACCCCTTTAATGACTTTAATGCTCTATTGGTAGAAATGGTGACATAGGAATACATTATTTAAATTTGAAACCTGAAACTGAATTCAATAGTTAAACAGTATATAGCAACTAACCTGAATTAAATGCTTTTATCTAGAGAAAGTTGGATCAATCATCATTCAAAATGACCTTTCGCTAAAAGTCGGAAAGCTTTTCCGTAAGAGAAAAAAAACAAATAACTAATTTGTTGGAGGAAGTTTAAAAAGCTAATTATTTTTTTTTCCAAAACCCAAATCAAAGGGGCTCATTGCTTCTATTCTCCTCCCCACCCAGACCCTTTGAATCCTTCTGATGCAATACTTTGGAGCCCATGATGTCATAAAAGGGCAAAGCAACAGAAGGAGCAATTGTAAGAGTTGCTCGTAATCAGGACCAGTTTCAGGAAATTGCCACATATTCTTAAATAACTGCATGTAACTTGAAAGGAGCAGTGGGTAAATACTGTTGGACCAATAACCCCAATTTCTGACATCTGTTGAAAAATAGCCCACAGGAGATTTATATTCCATGGCCCTTTACTCATCATCTGGACTGAAAAGAGAAACAAGAATATTAGAATGAAAGCTAGAATAATTTTTTTTAAAATTCAATTTAGACTTATAGCATATTAAAAGGCACTTATGGCTATGGACCTGTGCAGCACAAATATTCCAGGCTATGCCCTTTTCTCACTGTGACCATCAGGAAGAAGGTTACAGGAGCCTGAAGATGTACACCCTACATTACAAAAACAGCTTCTTCCCTTCCACCTTCTGATTTCTGAAGGGACAATAAACCTAGACACTAGCTCTTTTATTTTCACATTTTTACCCTACTTATTTTTGAATATTGTATTTACAGAACTGCAATTTATAGCAATTTTGCACCTGAAATGCACAATATACCTAGCACAAAAAAACAAGAAATTTTGTGACACATGTTCACGACAATGAACCTGATTCTAATTCTGCTTCTAAACCTCCAACTCCGTTAGGTTTTGAAGAGTGGGAGGAAACCAAAACACCTGGAGGAAACCCATGCAGACACGGGGAGAACGTACAAATTCTTTACAGACAGTATCGAAATTCAACTATACTTTTTTCTTTTATTGTTTCAAGGTTAAATAACACCTTTGTGTGCATAATTATGGGAGTAATTCTGTGATCACGTTATGTGTGAGAAGTACAGTTTCACTTCATTTTTGAGAGACCATTGAGAACATAGTATACCTGCATAAAAATTAAATTAAGAATGTTCTGCCTTACTTGTCACTAAACTGTGGTCTTTCTAAGAGGCACTAATGGATTCACAGCCTAATTCTGGCCTAAGAACATTCCATTGTCTCTAAAAGCTGATCCAAAAATAATTTCTAAGAACATTCAAAGAGATGGGAATTACATCTACAGTGGCCCTTGAGAGTGACATCCTTTGAATATGTAGGTCAATGGATTTAATGCAGCCTTTAAAATGAATAAAATGACAGAAAATGCTTGCTGTAGGATGACATTTGTATAAAAAAATGATTTTAACTTTGAAATAAGTGCTTAAAATACTTGAAACACTCAGCAGGTCAAGCATCATCTGTGTATAGAGGACAATTATCGATTTAGGTCCATGTCCCTTCATCAAAACTGGGAAAGAGAGAAAACAAATCAGTTTTGATTAATGAAGATGATAAATTTATTCAAAATATCTTTTTGAAACTTACTCACAGACATGAAAATATCTTAATTGGAGTGAATTTTAATTTTTGGTTGGATCCAGCCATATATAGATCAGTTAAAAAAATTATGAATGCCAAATCAGCAAAAACTACCTTGGCCTTCATAAAAGACTTAAGTTAATAGACTCTTGAGATGTCAGCATCCAAGGGAAAGAGGTTATTCTTTCTATTCTAAACCATATGATTCCTAGTCTAGGATTGATTTATTCTTATTATCAGCTGAGGTAGGATCATCCAAACAGAATATGTTGCTAAACTGCTTTCTGCTCATTCACCTTTGATTCTTTTAATTGAAATGCCTGATAAGCAACAAAAAAAATGTAGATAGAGTTTCAATCTAAAGCTGTTGAAAAAAAACTTGAGTTCTGTAATTTTGTTGGAACTCAGATTGATTTGTTCTGTAAGATGAACTCACCCTCTACTGACAATAACTTTCTACTCTGGAATGCATTAAAAACATATTTTGGAGGTCAAACAATTAGTTACGTTAAAGGTATCAAGAATACATATACAAGATAATCAAATGAATTGGAGAAAGAAATAATAAAATTGGAAAAACAAATGTTAAATCTCATCTACAGAGGAAAATTATAGGAAATTAACAAATAAAAAATAGAATATAACACAAAACAAGAATACAAAATTGGAAAAAAAATGATATTAAGAAGTAAACAAAAATATTATTAAATTAGAACAGACATCTCATGAGGTATTATCTTGGCAGTTGAGGGCACAAGAAAGCTCCAGGACTATAAATGTGGTTCAAACAAGGGAAGGTCTCTTTTGGAAGATCATTCCATTCTGCCACCACTCGCTGAGTGAAAAAGCATCCTCTAATATTTCTCCTAAAGTTTTGCCCCCTTACCCTTTGAAGTGGTACAGACTATAAAGTAAAGCAGAACAAAGACAAAATAATGACAGACTGAAGGCTGAAATTGGCAGTTCTCATCGACAGACAGAAACAAAGAGTGAGTTATATAAAGTTGGGACTTTTAATATTAAATCCTACATATTGTAACATGCCCTGAAGGAAAATAAAATGCTGCTCTTCCAGCTTGCTTTGGGTCTCACTGAGACAGTACAGAAGGCCGCATATTGAAAGAGCAGAGAGGTAGTGGGATGGCAAAATAAAGTGGCAGGTAACGGAAGATCAGGGCTATCCTTTGATCTCAGCACAGGTATTCATCAAAACGGCTTGTGGTTTCCCCAGCATGGAGCAGGCCACATTGTAAAGACTGAGTGCAAGAAGTGGTTCAGAAGGAAATCTCTTTGAGTCACTGGATGGTGAACAGTGACTGGATATAAATGGATGGTGTATAACCTCCTGTGGATGTATTGGAAACTGCCATCTAATAGTTAATGCTAGTTATGAATAGATGAGCAGACAAAATATTTGTGAAAGTCTGGCGGCACACCACAAGGCAGGCGAACTGGCCCCGCTTGTAAGCCACGCAGCGGGGCAGTCGGCCAAAATGGCGCCGCCGGGGATTTCCCTTCCTTCCAGCTCAGGGCTCAGAAACCCGAGCTTGGGGACCACGTGATGCCCGGATGACGTCAGCACTCTCCAGCACTGTTCTCAGCCAGGTCCGGGCTGGGAGTATAAGTGCAGCCCAGCAGCCTGCAATGAACTAGACTGCTCACTGAGCTCAACCATCTAATTGTGTGTGTAATTGCAGGTGCAATGTAGCCGCTGCTACAATTGGTGACCCTGACTGGTTCAAACGTCTTTGAACCTATCATGAGCGAGCCTGGGATCAGCGATATAGCAGTGAAACTGCCTGAATTCTGAGTTCAGGAGCCGGAGACCTGGTTCATCCATGCGGAGGCCCAGTTTCACCTCCACCACATTTTGTCCGACACAACCAAATCGCTGCCCTGGACCAGGCCACCACCAGACATGTGCTGCACCCTGTTCAGCACCCACCCGCCGAGGACAAGTACCAGACCATCAAGCAACTGCTTACCGGGTCCCTCGGACTATCCAGACACCAACGTGCTGCTCGGGTGCTAAACCTTGATGCTCTGAGGGACAGGACACCGATGAGATGCTCGCACTCATGGGTGAGCACACCAACTGCCCACTCTTCGAGTGCATCTTCCTCAAACATATGCCTGGGGACATCCACCCACTGCTGGTTCAGGAGAGCTTCACTGACCCAAGGAAGGTCGCCCAAGAGCTATGGGTCGCACGATTCTCAGAAGGCTCAGTGGTCCAGCAGTTCATGAGGCACGGGCACAACCACGCCAAGGTCGCCCCTAGCACTGCAGTAGAGCACCCGGACCCTGCAGGGGCCCCCAAGAGCATAACCAAGGCCACAGCATCCGCTTCAGGCTTCTGCTTCTACCACCAGTACTGGGGAGCCAAGGCTCCGAAGTGTTGTCAGCCCTGTTCGTTCCAGGGAAATGACCAGGCTGGCCATTGTTAATGGCTGCGGTGGCTGGCCAAGGACACAGCCTTCTCTACCTGCGGGACTCAGTCAGCGGCTGGCGGTTCCTCATTGATACTGGAGCCCAGATCAATGTCATACTGGCCACGGCCATCGAATCCAGGAACCGACCTCGTGGACCTCGCCTCCGTGCGGCCAATGCAATGGCAATCCGGACGTATGGAGACAACACTGTCCACTTCCAGATTAGCCAACAGAATTTCGCGTGGAGGTTCACCATCTCGTCCCTCCCAACTGCTATCTTGGGTGCAGACTACCTCCTCGCATATGGCTTCTGGTGGACATTCGAGGTAGGTGCCTGATGGACACACATACTTTCCAGGCAGTTCACCTCGACGCCTCCCGCTCGGAATAACCGCAAATGGTCACGATCAGCAAGCCCAGAGATGAGTTTCAGCAGATCCTGGATGAGTTCACAACACTCCTCAAGCCACTATTCTCCGCTGCCTTGCCACGCCACGGGGTGCTCCACCACATCCCCACCCAGGGCCCGCCGGTTCAAGCCAAAGCATGCCGGCTCCCGCCTGACAAACACCAGGTAGTGAAGGAAGAGTTTTTGCACCTGTTGGAGCTGGGGATCATTCGGCGTTCCGACGGCCCATGGGCCTCGCCGCTCCACCTGGTCCCAAAATCCTCCAGTGGCTGGCGTCCGTGCAGAGACTATTGACGGCTCAACGAGGCAACCATTCCTGACCGTTACCCCATCCCTTACATCCAAGACTTTACGGCCAACCTGCATGGCATGAGGGTCTTCTCCAAAGTTGACCTGGTGTGTGGATATCATCAGATCTCGGTGCACCCTGAGGATATATCCAAGACAGCCATCATCACCACCTTTGGCCTGTTTGAATTCCTGTGCATGCTGTTTGGGCTCAAGAACACATCTCAGATCTTCCAGCGCCTCAAGGACTCGGTGGGCAGGGACTTGGATTTCATCTTTATTTATTTGGACAACATACTTGTCACCAGCAAGGACCAGGCGCAACACAAGGCCCACCTACATGCCATTTTCTCCCTGCTGGCTGACTTCGGCCTCACTATCAACCCACCCAAGTGCCAGTTTGGGAAAGCGTCCATGCAGTTCCTGGGCCATAAGCTCACAGCCAAAGGAGCCACACCCACCGCTGCGAAGGTTGGGGGAATCAGGGAGTTTCCACGCCTGAACAGCCTCAAGGGGCAGCAGGAGTTCGCGGGTATGGTCAACTTTTACATCCGCTTCATCCCGGGAACTGCATGCATCATGCAGCCGCTGTTCGCTCTCATCGTAGCCAAGCACAAGGCGCTCGCTTGGAACCCAGAGCCTGCACTGGATTTGAGGCCACCAAGGGCGTTCTCGCAAAGGCCGCCATGCTCACCCACCCACACACCGACCTGCATATGGCACTCTCTGTCGATGCCTCTGCCATAGCCATTGGTGCCATCATGGAGCAGCAGGTGAATGGGCATTGGAAGCCGCTGGCATTCTTCAGCCGCTTGCTCCACCTGCCGGAATGCAAGTATAGTATCTTTGACCGTGAGTTACTGGGCACGTGCCTGGCGGTGCGGCATTTCTGCTATTTTTTGGAGGGGAGGACTTTTACCATCTGCACTGACCACAAACCCCTCACCCAGGCATTCGTGATGGCAAAGGATCCCTGGTCGGCCTGCCAGCAGTGTAACCTCTCCTTCGTGTCGGAGTTTACCACTGACATTCGGCACAAGGACAATGTGGTTGCCGATGCACTCTAGCGACCGGCCATCTTCATGCTGACACCCAGCCTTGACTTTGACCAGCTCGCCTGGGACCAGGAAGCTGATGAGGAGACGAGGGCCTTCAAGACTGCCATCACTGGCCTCCGGTTCCAAGACTTCCCGACTCCGAGCGGGGAAGGCACCATCCTGTGCGATATAACCTTGGGCATTCCATGGCCAGTGGTTCCACAGCAGTGGCACAGGCAGGTCTTCCATCACATCCATGACCTTTCACATCCATCCATCAGGTCCACAGTCCGGATGGTGGCAGAACGGTTCATATGGCATGGGCTGCGGAGGCAGATCATGGGCTGGGCCAGAACATGCACCCATTGCCAGACATCCAAGGTGCACAGGTACACCAGGGCGCCCATAAAGGAGTACGAGCACGTCCAGGAATGGTTCAGCCACATTCACGTGGACATCATCAGGCCCTTACCCATTTCCTGGGTAAACCATTACCTGTTTACGGTGGTGGACCACACCACTCGCTAGCCCGAGGTGATCCCGATGCAAGACACCTCCACTTACTCCAAATCCCGAGCCCTGTTGCATGGTTGGGTCGCTCGGTTCGGCGTCCCAGCTCACCTCACCAGCGATCGGGGCACTCAGTTCACAGCTGCGCTCTGGGCACAGCTCACCAACAGGTTGGGGATCCAGCTACACCACACCATGGCCTACCACCTTCAGGCCAATGGAGTGGTTGAACGTTAAGTCGGCGTTCATGGCCCACCTCACCTGTCCCGACTGGATGGATGAACTGCCTTGGGTGCTCCTGGGCATCCGCTCCACTCCCAAGGAAGATCTCCAGGAGTCATCAGCTGAGCTGGTCTATGGTTTGCTATTGGCTCTACCTGGTGAGTTCGTTAATACATCTCACAATCCCCAGCGGTCGGCGCATGAACCACTTCTTCACTTCAGGGCACGCTTGGACTCCTTCGAACCCCCACTGCCACCCAGACATGGCACCCACCCGACTCATGTTCCTGGCAAGCTGCTTTCCGCAGAGTTCATTTTCATTTGGTGGGGCCCAACCGCGGCACCTCTGCAGTGACCGTACGAGGGGCCATGCAGGATTATACAGTGTTCTGGCTCGACGTTCACGCTGGACTTGGGTGGCAGGCATGATCTGTTTACCATGGACAGGCTGAAGCCAGCGCACCTCAATCCCACCAAGCCCGTGGTCATTGCCCAGCCTAAGATGCAAGGCCACCTGGCAAAAAAGGACATTGGCACCGGTTCTGGGGGTGGGGGGGTGCTGTGTGGCTGCTCACCATAAGGCAGGCGAACTGGCCTTGCTTGTAAGACATGCAGCAGGGCATCCGGCCAAAATGGCGCCATCGGGGGTTTCCCTTCCTTCCAACTCGGGGCTCAGAAACCTGTGCTGGGGGACCACGTGATGCCTGGGTGATGTCAGAGCCCTTCAGCGCGGTTCTCAGCCAGGTCCGGGCTGGGAGTATAAGTGCAGCCCAGCAGCCTGCAATAACTAGTCTGTTTACTGAGTTCAACCCGTCTGGTTCCGAAAGTTATTGCAGGAGCAGTGTAGCCGCAGCTACGAAAGTGCAATTTTTTAAAAACATTGAAAAGGAAGGGAAGGTCTCTGTGACTAGTGGTGAAATCTTGTTTTTAGCTGGTAGAAATTTTGGAAGATGGTCAAATGAATGTAGATTGTGGTCAGGTGGAATATATTCTCTATTCTATAGCAGAAATATGAAGAATGCGAAATGTGAAGAATTTTATTGGTATCTGAAAGATTTGTCACATAAAAATCTCCTGGATAGATTTACAAAGACCTAAATGGTGGATGATCCTGTATAAAGTAATTTATTCATGTGGATGGGCTGAAACAAGGCCCACCCATGTATAGTGCAAAAAGAACCTTTGAGAGACAGCAAACCAAAGCCCTTAGCTTTACCATCTTCTAAGATGTTTATTTTATCCATGATTCTGATTGCCACTGATAACCACAATGTTCCTAACATTCTGCAAACATCAAATAAGCTGTCCTTGTGCTGTTACGATCCCAAGAAACCCAACACGCAGCAGCAATAGAGACTCACCAAGACAAATGGTTACTTAAACTAAAGTTGCTTTTAATTATCTTTAAACATGAAAACACGATTAAATTTTAACTTATCACTATTAACTTAACTAACCTAACTTAACCCCCTTCTAATTCTTAGCGCACGTGTATATAGTGTGTATGTAAGTTCAGAAATGTTCTTTGATTCACAGTCCAATCTCACTTCTCATTCCTCCAAGTTCACTGGTTGCAGGCGATTCTTATACTGTGCACAGAATTTAACATTTATGAAGTTCAGCAGGCTTTGGTGCTTGAAAGGTAAATGGTTAATGCTCTGGAAGGTTCTTGTCAGTTTTCAGAGAGAGATTTGTTGATCGGTGGACCCCCACAACTGATTCCTTGTAACCAGCCACTTCAGTGTTTTGCCAATGAAACTTGCCCTCTCAGGGTTTTCCAGATGATAAGCTCTTTTTTTCAGGTCACTACAGAGTTCCTTTTAGTTTCTCTTATTTGGAGTGAAACATTAAGCAGCTAGTCATCTCCTCTTGTATGAACCACAAGGGCTTTGACCAGGCTGAACTAGGCACTCACAACCCATCTTCCAAATGGGGTTTTCCACAAGCTTGCCAGCTTGTCCTGTTCCAGTTCCAGCTGCTGCTGCTGCCTGTAGCACTGCAGAACAGAATTTTCTCTCTCTCTGAGAAAGAAAGCCTGTTTTTCTCTCTCTGCTTGCAAAACCTCATGACCCTCTTAGAACAGCGTTCCAATCCAGACAGTCAGTGACTCTGAGTTCTTTCATCTGTTGCCTTTTTGTTAACAACAATCCATAGTGAAGTCTCTTGGGCACTCTCCAAAGCTTTTGCAAATGCTCTTGGCGTGGCATGTGCTCAGAGCTCCAGATCTGTTTTAAAGTGTTTGTATGCGACCTACACTAAAAAAACTGCCCCAATTTATTTCCCAAAAACATATCTATAATCAGTCACAGTGCCGTTGAGTGTTCCTTTTTAGGCTCCTCTACCTTTTTCCCAGTTTACCTGCTGCTTAATACCAGCAAGTTCATGCTCCATTATTGGTGTAATGGCAGAACATTATGATGATGTGGTGATACAACCCCCAGTCTACTGCAAGGGTGGAGGTGTCCTTTGTTCCTGTAGAAAGACCACCTGGGAGACTGAGTCCACCTGGCCGGCTATCAATCAACCAACCTGGTTATTGACCTTGAGCTGGTCCTTCCCAGGCCAGTCACACATGGAACCATCGGTACTGAAAATGGTGTACAAGACTTTAAGTGAATTAAAGCCTGTAGTACAGTCTTTCGGTGTTTTGTGTCTGTTTGCTACATCACAGCGCACCACAGATGGATTTGCCAACATGAGTCTATCAGTGAGTCTGGAATTTTCCATTCAGACAGGCATCTGCACAAACCTGGATCTGCTAGCATTTGTGTGATTAAATGCTAACCCTTTGCTATGCAGTACTTGGAAAACCTTTGATTATCATATGTTTTCATGATTGTGGTAGAGCCCAGTAACTTTTTTTAAATACCCAGGATTTTATTTTAGCATTCAACCTTTCAAAAACAGATGATTATTTTGATATTACAAACATAAGTAAGCAGGCTATTCAAAATATTATTTATGCAATAGACCACTTTTTCCAATGGATGACACCAATCTTTTGTCATTTTTTTATTGTCAAATTTAACCACACCCAATCCAATTGGAGTAAACAGGTTGTGTGATAAAGCAGTAAAACTTTAACTCTTTATTGTGCATCAATATTCTATTCCTATTAATGCAATGTTCACTTATCTTTAAATGTTATTCAACTGGATAATTATCTTTAACTCCAGATGATTTTTCTTTCTTTTTCAATATTTTTATTGGTTTCTTCAAGTAAATGTTACATAGGTATAGATAATAAAATAAATATTAATAAATCTCATAATAAAAATGGTGATAAGATCTATGTTACATTGAAAAGAAAGAAAAACCTAAAAATAACACTATACTAATTATCAATCCCTTCTATTCGGAGACTACTGGCTAAACATAAGCAGTCAACTACATAATAAAAAAAGGGAAGGTAATCAATGGGATAAAAAAAATCAAAAGTTAATTAATCTTACAAGTTTTTTGAAAATAATTTAAGAAAGAACCCCATAAAGAAACAAAGTTAACATTTATTTTAGTAGTGGAACATCTAATAAAGTCAGACATATCAACATATCAGACAACCATTGAGTATGAGTGGGAGGGACAACATCATTCCATCTCATTAATATGGCCCTTTTAGCGACAAGGGAAGCAAAAACAATGACATGGGATTGTGAAGCAATCAATATCAGACCCATTGGCCCACTTATTCCAAAACCAGCAAGAAAAGGATTTGGAGTCAAAGTAATGTTAAGAAGTAAAGACAAAGTATGAAATACCCCTTCCCAAAAATTGATGGACATAACAAGAAAATATCATACATTGTGCTTTATATATTTATCACATTTAGAAGAAAGATTAGAATAGAATTAAGCCAATTGGACTTTGGAATCATGGGCCCGGTGAATTACTTTAAACTGTAATAATTATTGTCTAGCATAAAGAGAGGATGAATGTATTCACTTCCAAATAGATGATTTTGAACATAGCTCACTCCACTAATCACTCAGAGCCTACACTGTGTTTATGGTGAGCAGTTCTGCCTGCAGTTCTCTTCAAGATTTCTAAATGCAGCCATGAACAATCCTTCTCTAGAATACAAGCATTGCATTAACGGTGATCTTGTTAATGCTTCTCACCCATGCTGGTAAGATACCCATGGTCCCCTCATGCAGTTTGATGTTGGGACCATTATCACACAGAGGTGTTTTGATAGGAAAAGTTTGGTTTGTCAGCAATTTGAAAGATTGCTGAATGGATTTCACTAAGCAATGATTTGGGACTTGACAGTTCCAAAGGCTCTGCGGCTGAATCCAGTCTGGAAGGATGGATAGATAGTGTAACTTTACTGTGAAGTGATAAATCCTGCAGACAGCCTGACTGTGAGAGTTGAGGCATAACAGGCAGGTAGACATTAAAGCAAACAGGGGGTTTGTGTGGAAATCAAAAACCAGAACTGCTGATACTGGAGTATAAAGCAGCAAATCCTGAGTACATTCGACATCGTTTGCAGTATCTCTGGAATCAGAATCAACATTTCAGGCCAATGAATCCTCAGCAAAGCAGTTAGATGCAATTTGTGATCTGATACCACTAATTTCCTTAAATTAATGTGATGGTCATTGTATGCCCTAACATCCCTAACATTTCCTTCAGTTCATTCCCTGTTTAAAAAAAATAATTAATCCCCCTTCCCCCCCACCTTTGATTGCTTAGAGTATCACACAATATTAAATTTAATGCAAGTCCAAGTGCCAGAGTCTGCCTTTACTTTATGGCTGCTTGTCCCCTTCATTAGTGTTTTTCATACTCCCCCCCCCCCCAACTCACATTCCACCTTAAGAAACTCCTATGCCATAAGTGCTCTATGATTAGTAATGGATTGCTTAAGGTGGAATGTGAATGGAAATTAAAAAGTTTGAAAACCACTATTTTAATCGTACTTAATTGACTCGTTATGTGCACAGTTTCATCACTCCAAAGGAAATGGATCAATGGCAATTTTTCTCAAGCAAAATATTTCAGTTGCAATTGGGTCTAGAGCAGTGATTCTCAACCTTCCTTTCCCACTCACAAACCACCTTAAGCAATCCCTTACTAATCATAGAGCAGTTATGGCATAAGGTAAAATGTGAGTCGAGGGGAGCAGTTTGAGATCCACTGCCTTAAATGATGATTTTTGTTCATTAAATGCATTATTGTTTACGGTCTAGTTATATTTTGTGCAAATTATACATAATTCACCCCAATACAAAACTTTTTTGATCATCATTCTCTGAAAATATTTAGTGTCCTACAATAAGCTAGTTTGAGATAGTTTTCAAATTTAGTTTTTGAAACTCTAGACTAATGATCCTGGCTTAATAATGGCCCAGATTTATATTTCAAAAAAGATTGTCCAATGATTGCTCAGTGTGAAATCCTGCATCTATTAATTTAGAGATTGGGGGTATCACATTGTCGAACATTGCGAGGCCACACCAGATGGTTTTGTTTCCAGTAACATTGTGAGTTGAGACCCTGGCAGGGTCACAACCCCTCAGTGGATGTGGGTAATCATCAGTTCAGTGGAAGTTCCAAAACATGTCACCTCAGTGGATTTGATACTTCTTCAACCATGCCTCAATTGAGAGTACAGTGGTGTTAATTTGTGTGTTGGAATTTCTGCAACTTTGGGTTCAGAAATAATGTTGATTCAGGAATTATAGTTTGACTCACATAAGTGCTGAGAACATGAAATTTATTCTCTAAGGGAAGTCCCTGTCACTCCCAGAGTATTGTGTTTGACCTCCAATTGTGTGCATTATTGATTATATTCTAGGTCTGAATCATTCATTGATCTCTTTTATATTTTTATTCCCAATCCTTTGCAATCTACCAAAACAGTAATAGAAGTTGTTAAATGAATTCAATTAATATATTCTCATCAGGGAAATCCACCTTATCACAAGGAAGCAGCTGTGAGCAATGTTGAAACTTTATAAGAGACCACAGCCAGGCATGATACAGTAAGCTTCTGCTGAGGAAAATAAATTATTTTGAGAAGCTGCATATTTACCACACACACCTTCTTTATGGGTCAGACACAAAGTAAATACATCTCTGCTGAAGATTCTCACCAATCAGTCATGAAATGTTTCTGGAAGCATTCAGCAAAAGAAAGTGCCACCTGATGGATTGGTTCCGACAAACTCTCATCATGCCTTGCAAGCAATTTGAAAAGCCAAGGCTGAAATCCTCCTGCCCCAGCAGGGAAACATTCATGTGAAATGCTGGCAGGCTAACACATAAATTTCAAAACTGTTAACAGCTTAAACATCTGACAGTTGGCAATGTATGTCATGGAAAAACTGAGAACAAAGAATTTCTTGGTGTATTATTACTAAAAACTAAATGGAATTATTGATCTTAACAAATAGATGGACACAGGTGACTGCAGATGCTGTAACACACAACTCATGAAGTCCTGAGAAACGGTTCCAGTGCACAACAGTGTCAATGCTTTTCCCTCCCACTGATGCTGATTGACCCCTGCTGAATTTCTCAAACCAATTCTGTGTGCAGTGAGCAGGATGAACGACCAAAGGAAATGTTCACATTAACCATCCGAGACACCAATATTGGCTACGCAATATTTATTTACTTGTTTTTATTTTTGTCTATTTGTCCTGCGTATATATTGTTCTGTTGTGTCTGGCTGTGTGCTTGCACTGAGAAATGGAGAAGGCTTTTTCACTGAAAATTGCAAAAATTGCACAGAAGAAATAAGGGAGCACGTGACTGACAATTTAATGCAACTGTATTCAGAGAACGAAATATTGAAAAGGGATTTAAAAATATTGGGTAATCCTGAAAACAGTAACCATAAAGGTTTAATTGTACATAGAATTCGCAAAACCAGAGAGTGGAAGAAAAGAATAACTGCTGAAGAAATTAATATGGTTATCGAAGAAAGTGGTTTGGCATTATCAAAATGTAAAAGCTTAGAGGAAGAGTTCCATCATTTGAAAGAGAACAAGTCATTGGTTAAATAGCACAAGACAGCTAACCACAAAAAAAACTATGAAGAATGCACCTAAAATGACAGCAGAAGAAGGCGAAATGAACTGACCCAGTATGTAAAAGTTGAAGACACAAATTTCTTGTTTATTTTCATTATGTGATGACAATTTTTAATGGGTTTAATGTATCATATGTGTTGAACGTTGAGTGAGTGGGGAGGGGAGTTGAAGGAGGAAGGAAAGGGAGGGGGGAAAGGGGGAGAAAATGACACTGTGTATCTTCAAGAGAGAAATGTCTGTGTATTTTGGTCAGTATGGTTCATAGTGTGAAAAATAAAAAAAATTATAAAAAAAGAATGTAACTTGAAGGCTCAGTTACGGATGATGCAGAAGGAAAGAGATGTTGTATTTCATCAATATAATAAGCAGGATGAAGAAATTCAAACATTCAAGTTTACTATAGCAGGGCTGAAAGTAGAAATGCCAATGTATCACATGATCTTTTCACTCCAGATCAAGTTATTAATTTCTCAGAAGTTAATGAGATAATTACTTTCTTATTGAAAAAAATTAACTGCAGAAATCAAATCAAATCAAATAGAAACTGAGACGGAATTGAAAGTTGCAAAATTGGATTTGGAATTGAAGGAAAGGGCAATAGAAGCCAGAGTGGTGAAAAAGGCTTCAGATCTAGTTAAAGAGGTTTAAATAAACCATAAATGGAACTGTTGCAACTGTGCAAAATGAAGAACGAGAAAATGATCAGATGTAGTCGAGCTGAAATTCAATCAAAGTTGTTTACTCAAACAGTCACGTGCAGCTTTTAAAAACCCCACACATTCCAAATGACATAATCACATTGTGACATCATAACAACTCTTGGAACCATCTGAGCTGGTTTGATTAAGCCTCCGGTGAGCTGCTACATGCCGCCTACCCCCAAAATGGGTGACAGGAGGCTAAACTTCTAGTGCCATTACCATCCACTGATCTAGGGCAGTCATCTCCACTTTCGTATTCGGGATCATGGCAAGGGCCGATCAGGGTTGAGATGAGTGGGCTTTAGTTGGTCAATCATAAATGTCTCTAGATGCCCCCCAATGTCCAGTACACAAGTTGTACAATTGTTTCATAGAACTCTGAAGGGACCCTCATACAGCCTCTCTAAGGGTGGCCCATGTGTACCTCTATGCACAAACACAAACTCACAATCCTGGAGTTTCTTTGGGATGAAGGGTGTCATGTTCCATGCTGACAAGGGAATTGGGGCCAATTTTTCATGTCACTCCTGCAGTCTGCCTAAGGCTTCAGTTGGTGGCACCTTCTGTCCGTGTGCTGTGAGCATGAATTCCTTAGGTACAATGAACGGGGCTCCATAAACCAAATCGGCGCATAAGGAGGTGAGAAGCTCCTTGGATGCCATTTTTATTACCAGGAAGATCCAGGGCAGCTCGCCCACCCAATCAGGTCCATAGATGCGGGCCATCAGTGCAGCCTTCATGTACCGGTGGAACCGGTACATTCAGCCATTCAGCTGTGGGTGGGTAGGCTGTCGTGTGGTGGAGCTGCATTCCCAGCAGTCACGACAAAACGTTCCAGAGTGTAGAGGTAAACTGTGGTCCTCTGTTGGAGGTGACATGTGTGGATAGGCCAAACCGAGATACCCAGGCAAAAATAAAAGCTCTGGCTCATGAATGGATCAATGAGTCCATCATAGGAACAACCTCCGGCCACCTAGTGAATCTGTCAATGATCTTTAACAAAGACCCTTGTGACACCAGAAGTGGGCCAACAATGTTGACATGCACATGGTTGAATCTGTGCTGTGGTGGCTGGAAAGGCTGAAACAGTGTCTTCATGTGCCTTTGTACTTTGGTAGATTGGCAGTCTTATACATGTTTTATCAGTATGTGACTTGCTTTTTCAGTCCACGCCATACAAACTTGTCAGCTATTAAGTGAACCGTCACTTGAATGGAGGGATGGACATTCTGCGAATGCCATCGAAAATGCAACATCTCCACGCATCAGGGACGATAGGGCGAGGCTGACCTGTGGAAGTGTCGCAGAGGAGTATGGTACCTTGTGGTCCAAAAGGCTACATCCTCAAGTTGCAGGCTCATGACAGCAGTTCTATAAGCCGGTAGTTCATTATCCTGATGCTGAGCTTTGGTTAGTGCCATGTAGTCTACACCCAGAGAGAGGGCATGTACTGCTTGAATGGAGGAGTGGGTCAGGGTGTCAGCCACCACATTACTCTTACCAGAGATATGTTTAATCCTGGTTGAAAACTGAGTTATGTAATGTAGGTGGCATTACTAGTGGACTGACCAGGGATCTGATGTTTTTGCGAAGTCAAACATTAACGGTTTGTGGTCAGTAATAACCCTGAACTCTCTGCCTTCCAAAAAAAATAGTGGAAGTGTCTGACTGTTAGATACAATGCCAGCAGTTCCCTATTGAATGTGCTGTATTTAGTTTCTGGAGGGCGAAGATGCCTACTAAAAAATGCTGGAGGCTTCCATTGTCCTTTGGTGTACTATTCGAAGACCCCGCCTACTGCTTCCTTACAGAAGGTTTCTACAAAGGTTGTGGTTATATTTGAAGAAGTAATGTAGTTTGAATCTTACCTCATCTCTAACCAATTGCGGAAAATAAAATAAAAGATGAGCAAACCTGTTACAGGGAATGTTAAAGAGAGATCAAATAACTCTTCAAAATCTATTTCAAAGAGTTCAAATTCTTTGTATGGGAAGTGGAATGCTGAAGAAAGGAAGAAAGCCAAACGACATGCTGAAGAATTACCTCATGTTAACTCAAAGAGAAAGTTGTTATATATTCTGTCTGAGTAAGTTTTGAGGTTTACTGACCGATGTTTTATATGGATATACAAGATATGAACACAGTGACTGATCTACAGACGATTCACTCCCAGGTGAGCTTAGTCCTCTACTCCCAATTTGACCATCAGAATAAAGAAGAACTATTGCAAACCACCATGTACCCTGATGTTCCTCCACTGTTAAAGGGCTTAAGTCTTGAAGGTTAATTGTAAAATATTTTTAGAGGCTTGAATCTGTATGCGCTGAATGAAGATTATGTAGAATTTGTTACTGATACATTTTTGTATTTGAATCAATCAAATAAGAATATTATAGTAGGAGGGGACTTTAACTGTTGCTTGGATCCATTGTTGGATAAATCTCCAAAAATTGTGAAGAAAACTAAAATGGCGAAAAGAATAACTGAGTTGATGGGGGTTTTAAATTTAGTGGAAATATGGAGACAGATGAATCCGACCGAAAAATTATTTTCATTTTATTTTGCTCATCACGATTCATTTTCAAGAATAGATTTTTTTTTGTATCAGCACATTTGCAGGGTAGAATTGAACAGGCTGAATATAAGAGTAGGATTTTGTCTGATCATTCATTATTGTTAATTTCATGTAGTGACACTAAGGTGGCAGAAATTAATTATCGTTGGAGATTTAATGAAATGTTGTTAAAAAAACCTGAATTTATTAAGTTTGTAAGAGATCAAATTAGTTTCTTTTTAGAAATGAATGAAGGTTCAGTTCAGATTAAGTTTACTTTATGGGATATTTTAAAAACGTATCTGCAGGGACAGATTTTCAGTTATACAGCAAAAATGAAGAAGCAATATATGGCAAAAAGTCAGAATTTAGAAAAAGAAATTGCAATACCAGAGAAGAAATTTCAGGAAAATTCAACAGAGGACAATAAGATACAATTGTCTAAACTGAAGGTTCAGTAATAATACTATGCAAACTTATACTTACAAAAAAATGATTCAACGATCAAAACAGTGTTGTTATGAGTTGAGTGAAAGAGCTCACAAGGTTTTAGCTTGGCAGTTGAAAAATGAGTAAGCTTCTAGAATGATTAATACAGTTAGGAGAAATTCAGAGATAACTTACAAACCACAGGATATTAATGATGAATTTTGCACATTTTATCGGGATATCAGAAGGGACTTCTGATATGGTGCAGATTGAATTTTTTTGGCTAATTATTGAAGACGGAGTCATCTTGAAAGGATATTAAGGTATTGGATGGTTCACTTACTGATTTGGAACTTAAGGAGGCATTACAATCTATGGCAAGTGGAAAATCACCTGGAGAAGATGGATTTACAATGGAATTTTTCAAAGAACTATATGATTTGTTATTTCCTGTATATACCGATGTACTTAAACAAGCCACTGATACAGGTTTATTTCCAGAGTTGTTTTCAAGGACATTAATAACAGTTATACCAAAGAAAGACAGAGACCCATTAAAAGTAGCTTCATATAGACTGATATCTTTATTGAATGTAGATTACAAGATTGTAGCAAAGGTATTAGCAAACAGATTGGCTAATTTCTTACTAAACTTACTACATGTGGATCAAGCAGGATTTATAAAGAATGTATTCAGCTGATAATATTACAAAATTAATTACAATAATTAATAAATTAATCACAATAATCAAGACCGCAACTCAATAAACACAGAAAAGGCCTTCGATCATGTGGAGTGGAATTTTTTATTTAAGGTGTTAGAAAGATTTAAATTTGGACCACTCTTTACGGGTTGAGTTAAGGCATTATATACTGATACTTCTGCTCGGGTGGTGATGAATGGACAGATTTTGCTGGTATTTAATTTGTTCAGATCAACTAGATAGGGCTGTTCACTGTCACCACCCTTATTTGCATTAGTTATAGAGCCTTTGGCCCAAGAAATTAGGAAAGAAACTAATATAAAGGAAATTACAATTGATGGGCAAGAGTACATTTTATCAGGACTGTTTGATACATTTGTCTTATCCTAAAAGTTCTTCAGAATCATTACAAATTTTGTTGAAATGATATAGGGTAATTTTGGGCTATAAAGTCAATTGGGAAAAATTGAGATATTACCAATATCGGATGAAGACTATTCAGATTGTAAACAGCTTACAAAGTTTAAATGGTCTAATAAAATTAAGTACTTCGGTGTAATAGTGGTTAAAGAATATCAAAATCTATATAGCTTATGGCCTTATTAAATAAGATTACATTTGATTTAAATAGATGGAAGGAGTTACCATTAACACTGATTGGATGAGTAAATTCTATTAAAATGAATATATATCCTCATATTCAGTACTTATTTCAACTCTATACCAGGAAAAAGTTTTAAGGAATTAAATAAAGCCGTTCATTTGTTTTTATGGAAAGGTAAGTTGTCTAGAGTTTCCATGCAAAAGTTGACATGGAGGTATGATTTAGGAGGTCTTTAACTACCACATTTTTATTATGAGACAGCACAATTAAAGTTTATTGTTTGATACTGATCAACCGCCGGTGTGGGCGAAGGTGAAGATAGACCAAATACAGGGAAAAAAAACATACATTATTTTATATATAAATGGAATCTATTGCTTCTACAGCAGTATAAACTGCCAGTATTGAAACATTTGATGGGGGTATGGTGTAAATGGAATCAAATTATAGGATCAAAAGGTAAAATTTCAGTTGAAACACCATTATATCAGAACCAGATAATTCTGTTTTCTCTGAACAATCCTTATTTGAATGATTGGGAATCAAAAGGTGTGATACTAGTGGAGGATTGTTTTGAAGTAGGTTTATTTATTTATTTTCATAGACTTAAAGAGAAGTTTGGTATATCACAAAATACATTATTTTCTTATTATCAAGTACGAGATTTATTGTTAGCATATTTTGGTAGAGAGTTAGTGTTACCTGGTCAAATGAAATTTGATTAATTGTTGATAAGGGGGAAAAGGCATTTGTCTTAGAGATGTATATGTTATTAAAGGAAAAGATGAAGAAGGTGGATATATTTAAAACAAAAGATAAATGGGAGAAGGACTTATCTATTCCTATATCAGTAGAGGAGTGGTCTGATATATGTCTTGACAGTGTTACAAAGTTAATTAATGTACAATATAGTTTCGTTAATTATATTTGTTTGCATCAGTTATATTTAACTCCTGAAAAATTGAAAAAATATGGATTTAGTGTGTCAGATTTGTGTTTTCGGTGTGGTGAACAGACAGGCACTTTCTTTCTTACATTCATTATGGGAATGTACAAATGTTAAGCCCTTTTGGGAAAAAGTAATTCAATTTTTGTGAAATTTATCCAAAATAGATCTATATGTTGACCCATGGGTATGTTTATTGGGATATATGGATACAATTGCAACAGGTTTACGATTGGAGAAACTTCAAATTGCATTTATATGTCTAGGATTGGCAGTAGCTAGAAAATGTATAGCTTTTACTTGGAAAAATTATGTTGAACTGAAAATACACAGATGGCATAATGAAATTCAATCATATATTTATTTGGAAAATATAATGTATAATTTGCAGAATAATTATTCTTTATTTGTTAAAATATGGAGTCTGTATTTGGATTGTATGAGTTTAGATGTTAAATAACAGTTTTATTTGTGATAAGAGATGTTAAAGGATGGAACACCATACAGCAACCTGTTATAACCTGATATTACTGTGTTTAAAAAAAAACTCCAAAAGGGGGAGGGTTGTAGGGGGTGGGATAGTTGGGAGGGGGAGGGGGGTAGTAGGGGATAGTTTTAGATTATACTTTGTATTTTCTTGGTTTTGTAAAATTCTTAAATAAAATTTCCAAAAACGAAGATGATGTACAGGCTGCCTTCAGAAGAGCGAATCTAAGGAAAGTATCTGGTTCAGAAGAAGACCTGGCTGAGTACTGAAAAACTGTGCTAACCAACTGGCCAATGTATTCATGGTATCTTCAACATCTTACTCTGACAGGGCGTGACAGCCAAAATTTTCAAACAAGCCTCAATCACATTGGCTCTGCCACTGCTAGGGTTACATGCATGCATTCAAATGGGGCTGGTCTCATTCAACCAATACGTTCACCAGTTAAGCCCCACTGATATAAATGTCATATTTTTTTCTGGTAAGCTTGGAAAGCTACCCATAACCTCTTCCTTGAGACTTAATCCAGAAGTGAGACTAGTTGTTCATCCTGCACATCATATTCCTGTGGCTATGAAGGACAAAGTCAAAGCTGAGCTAGACAGGATGCAGGAATTGGGTGGTATCACTCCAGTTTCTGAGCCAATTGATTGGGTGTCTTCTATGGTTACCACCAACAAAAAGGACTAACAAGAAATCAGAATATGCATCAATCCAAAAGAGACTTGAAGGCTGCTCTGAAAAGGGCTCTGCGAACTGTGGAAGAAGTGGCCGCACAAATGTCAAATGCAACTGTGTTTTCAGTCTTCGATGGGAGGAACTCCTTTTGGCAGATTTCACTTGACTACAAATCATCATTGTTAGATACCTTCAGCACTTGTTTTGGTCACTACAGATTTCTACGGATGTCATTCAAACTCAACTCTGCCAGTGAAGTGTTCCAGAACTCCATGAAAGAGATCTTTGCAGGATATCCCTGTGTAATAATATTCGACAGCATAATCATTAGATGGAAAAAAACGTGGAGAAACACAACACCAACTTGAGAAAAGTGCTCAACCATACTAGAGAGGGGAGCTTGAGGCTTAATTTCCTCAGCTGCAGGTCCCGGCTGAACTAGGTCAGCTACGTTGGTCACATTTTCACAAGGGAAGGCCTTAAAACCGACCCCTCCTAAACAAAAGGGATCAGTGAAATGCCAATACCAGGAGCTGTCCCACTTCTGCAAAGATTCCTGAGGATAGTTAACGATCTTGGAAAATTAATTCCAAATTCCACTCAGCTGATGGCTTCACTGTGACAGCTACTAGACAAGGATGAGGAGCAGCAGAATGCTTTTGAAGCACCAAAGAAGCACATGTCCTGCCCACCAGTTCGAACTCAGTAAGCCAGTGACACTTACCAGTGATGCTTCACAGTGTGGATGAGGTGCAGCCTGTTTGCAGGAAGGAAAACACGAAGCCTCTGCTTCACTAACACTAAATGACACAGAGAGCAGATTTGCTCAAATTAAAAAAAAAGGGCTGTTGGTATGTTCAAAATTCCCTGATGATATTTACAGCAAGCTGATGACCATAGAAACGGAGCACCTGCCCATGGTCACAATACTGAAGAAACCCATACATGCTGTACTGGCATAGGATTATATTACAACTTCAAAAGTACAGCATCACCCTCATGTATAAAAGCGGAAAACAAATGTACCTGGCTAACACTCTATCTTGAGCTTCCAAGAGTTCCACACTTCAGCAAGCTGATGAGGAAGACAACTGTGATGTGGTGACAATCAACTACATATCCTCTTCTCGCTTGGAGACACACAGCAGATGACACAACTCTGCAGACATTCAACACTATCATCAGACATGAGTGGCCCAGCAAACAGTGTAGTCTTCCACATGCTGTTCGTCCTTATTTTCCTTTCAGAGATGAACTAACTATTGAAGACGGAGTCATCTTGAAAGGCCAGAAAGCCTGTCATTCTTGGGTCACTACAAAAGGAGTACATCAGCATTATGCATAGAGGGCATTCTGGTGCAGAAGCTACTAAACAGAGTGTAAGAGGCATAATTTACTGGCCTACAATGACAAATGACATTGTAGGAGATATAGTCATGGTCTGTCTATAACAGAAAAAAACACATCAGGTAAAGAAACCACTCCTCCTTCATCCAGTTTCAGGCCTGCCTTGGTCGACCGTGGTCATTGATGTCTTTGAATGGCTCGATCAGTAGTATTTGGTCCTAGTGGACTCATATTCAGGCTGCTATGAGATTGACCTGATTCGTGATGTTACCTCAGCTATGGTCTTTACAAAACTCAAGAGACACTTTTCAGTTCATGGAGCAACATATGTCCTTATATCAGACAATACCAATCAGTTTATGCCAGCAATTCAAAGACTTTGCTGTACAGTCGGACCTTACTCATGTCACCAGCAGCCCATAGTATCCCCAGTCTAATGGGTTAGCTGAAAGAGCTGTTCACAGCACCAAGCAACTCATGGAGAAATCTCATAGAGAGAGGTTTTCCTCAACCTCCTAAATCTCAGAATCAAAAACTAGGTTTGAAATTAATCCAAATCCTTTCATTTATATAAACTTGCAAAAGTGTTAGTGTTTTCTATTGCACTCTATTTGGTTTTGGAGCAGGTTATGTCATTTATGCCTTGCCATAGGTGTTGAGTATCCTTCGTTGTTTCCATTCACATCTGGAATCTTCTCTTTGCCCGGCTTTTTCTAGGTTGTACCTGCTTCTTGTGTATTGTTCTGGATCTCCAGATTTAAATGCCTGTGATCTGGCCCTCAGCAAGTTTAAGATTTCATTGTTGGGGGGCTTGGTGAAGTCGTGGAAAACACCTCTCCTGGCAGAATTAATTAGTACCTGACTTTTATTTTTTTTTAAGTCTAAGTTGGTTTAAAAAAATTCTTAGGGGTCTCAGAAGATGGCTACAAAAAAATCCAGAACTCAAATTACAAAAAATAAAATTGGCTGCAACTGAAGTTACTTTGTTGGAAGAATTAGGGTCTACCTTGAAGACTCAGCCTCCGATGCTGGTTCCTCTCCAGCCCCAAATGATGAAGGCTCTGCGGGTAAGGATTCAAGCTCCAGCATCACCTTCTCGGGGAGCTTGGGAGGATAGCGCTATGGAAGAAAACTACAAAGGTGATAGTAGAAACAACGTGCATGCGCAAAATTCCATGCATGCACGCTACAGAAGCGATCGAGTCAGAGTCTGTGGACCTGACTTGGTCAGCAGTTGCAGGTATAACAGGGGCTATGCAAAAAGCCCGCCTGCAGTTTCAACCTCTGGAAACTTCAACAGAGGAGGAAGAAGAACCTGGGGGAGAAGAAGAAAGTTTTCTGCCATAGTCACAAGGAGAGGAAACAGAGGAAGGAGGAGATCAATATATTCAAGATAAAATGGGTGCATATTATGTTACCCCAAAACCTCTTGATCCACAGACTTTTGTTAAGGTTTTTGGGAAAAAAATGGATTTAATTAGTCAGAAAATGGATTCAAATTTTGCTGAAGTGAAAGCTGATTTTACTAATCAGTCAGGACTATTAAAGAAGAAATGACTGTAACAAAAACAGATATGGCAAAGTGTAATAAAACTTGATAAAATTAAATTAAAGTTCAGAAATTTGAAGAAGACTTTCAGGAATGTCATATGGAGGTGGAAGAATGTAAAGATACAATTAATAAGATAGAAGATTATTTTATAGCATGGGAAGTTCAGAAGTTGACATGTTGGAGAATCACAGTAAAATAAATAATGTGAAAATTGTTGGTCTGCCTGAGGACTTTGAAGGCAATAACCCAGTCATTTTTTTTTCAAAATTAGCTGCCTGAAATTTTGAGACCAGAGAATTTTCCAAATGGTTTGGAGCTCGATAGAGCACATAGAGGTCTAAGGAAAAAACCATATCCGGGACAACCGCCACGCTCTATCTTGATTAAATGTCTATGTTATCAAGATAGGGAAATTATGTTAAGAATGGCAGTTCAAAAAGCGAGAGAATAACAAAGTCCTTTCGTGATTCAGAATAAAAGATATCTTTCTATGCGGATTTGAATACTGAAATTATCAAATGAAGAAAAGAACTTAATCCAGCAAAATCAGTTTTGTGGATATAAATTTACTTTTCGATACCCAGCAGTTCTTAAAAGATTTTTATGGACAATATCAAGCTCAATTTTTTGCTAATGTGTCGGAAGCTTTGGAATTTGCCTATTTTTTGCCAAATATTAAACAGAATGGAAGGCAATCATCTGTACCTCAACCAATCAAAGGGGATCAAGAAAAATTTGAAGGATTTCACCTGGAAGACATCCAGGTTGAAATTGATGATTACCAAGTTAATAGAGACCTTAAAGAAGCTCATCATACTTGACTGATTGAAGTTTAATTTTGATATTCTGTCTGGGGGAAGCGGGTTCTCTTTTTTTCCCACTTTCCTCTTCTGAGGCCTCATGCCACGAGTGACAAGGGCCACTTCTCATTAAGGGAACTAACGAATGAAGGAGAAGTTTCAAGTTATTTTCAGGTTAAAAAAATTTTATTGGAAAAATTAGGCCATAGTTTAGAATTACATGGATAATCTGCTTTAGAGTTATTGTCATTAAGGAAGAACCAAA
This sequence comes from Narcine bancroftii, assembly GCF_036971445.1. Lineage (NCBI taxonomy): Eukaryota > Metazoa > Chordata > Chondrichthyes > Torpediniformes > Narcinidae > Narcine > Narcine bancroftii. The sequence goes on along the minus strand of NC_091471.1, from coordinate 118,006,571 downwards.
CAAATTTATTTCTGAGATGTATAGTTATTACAAAATAAAATGCCAAAGTTGGAAGTTCATAAATCAAGAATGAAATAGAAATTTAAATAGAAAGATAGATGAAAATGTTTGGAGAAATTTGTGTAAGGATAGTATGATTAAGGTTTTAAATGTAAGATATAGATAAGTACAGTATAATTTTTTACATCAATTGTATTTAACTCCTCAGAAATTAAAAGAAATTTGTATGAATTTTTTCAGATTTCTGTGGACAAGAAATAGGAACTTTTTTTCATTCATCTTGGACTTGTTCTAAGGCTAAGAATTTTTGGTTACAAGTTAAATTCTTTTTGGAGCAAGTATTAAAAGTAAGTTTACCATTTGATCCAATGTTATTTTTATTAGGGGATATTAAGTCAATTGCTTTAGGATTGAGATTGACAACGTATCATATTAAATTTTTATGTTTGGCTCTGGCTGTTTCTAAAAAAAATGTTTAGCTATTACATGGAAATCTGATTTAGTTTTAGGAATGCAAAAGTGACATGCTGTAATGAAATCCTGTATTCTTTTAGAAAAGATAACATTTAATTTGAGGGATAAATATCATTTTTTTGTAAAAGTATGGAGCCCATATTTAAAAATCTTGGTATTAAAATTTAATCTCCCAGTCTGCTCCAGTGGATGCCTTGATTTCTGCAGCTAAAAAGTTGATTATTGTTGTCCTTCGTGATAATCTCCTCTCTTTTTTATTTGTAGGTGGGTAGGGAGGAGGAAGGGTGTTAGTAAAAAAAATGTTTCATTATTCATTCAGGGGAAATCGCTGAACAATTTGGTGGGACACACTCATCTGCAGCTGTCTTGATGAAGTCTGTAATGGTCCTGAGTAATCATTCAGACCCTCAGCTGAATTCTTGAACACAGTCCAATCCAGTGACTCGTGGCCACCCTCTACCATTCTTCAGCCTCCCACAACTACCTTCTGATTATTCTGACCTTTCGAGCCTCTCTTTTTAGGCTTTGTCTATATACAGGTAGAAAGAGCATCACCAAGTCATCCAACTTCCCACAATGCTGTCTTGAGAAAGACCGATTGGTGATCCTTATCTTTGTGTAACCGTGATCAAGTGTGGAGGAGGATATGTCCTGGTGATAATTGGATAGGGTGTTTTTGAGACAGATCTGCTTAAAGTCACCAACTGTGATTTGTAGTGTGTTGTAATTTATGATTTATAAAGACAGAGTCTTCAATTGACCAGATTTTAAAATGATATCAAGTTCAGAACTTCTATACATATACAATCAAAACTAGAAATCTCAGCCTTTCCAACAAATTCTGAAGAATGTATTTATCAGTTCACTGTATAATTCTCTGTATAGACTCTTGAAAACATCTACAAGTATACTAGAAATCTCAGCCTTTCCAACAAATTCTGAAGCATGTATTTATCAGTTCACTGTATAATTCTCTGTATAGACTCTTGAAAACGTCTACAAGTATACCACGTAGAGCATACTGGCTGGTTGCCTCACTGTCTGGTATGGAGGTGCCAAATCTCAGGGCAATGAAAACTCCAGACAGTTGCTAACTCGCCCTGTAACATCACAGGCAACAGACTTCATCCAGGTCAGCTACACGATGCGGTGTCTTAAAAAAGACTTCCCCCACCCAGACCACTCTGCTACAGGACCCTAAAATGGAGCACTCAGCTGCACAAGATCAGCTTCTTCCCAGCTGCATTCAGATTCCTGAATAATCAATGAACAAAAGACACTGCCTTACTTTTCATGCACTATTTTTTTTAATATTATTGTTGTAAGATGGTTCGTGATATGAATGTTTGCACTTTGATGCTCCCGCAAAACATTGAATTTCATGACTTGTTCATGGCAATATATTCTGATTCTGATTATGAATTGCCTTCTATATAGTGCCCAATGGAAAAATAAAGTCTTGTCACAATTCTTCAGATTGATCCTGGCTTATGATTTCTGGGATTCTGTCCTAACTTGATACTATCTGAGATTGCATTGATTTTCATGAAAATATGAAGACTAAAATTAACTCATGAGTTACATTTTAAATGTTTTAGCTATCTGATACTCACAATAATTTTAGATTTCTGAAATATTGACCATATTTGTAATAATTTCAAAATTCCTCTATGTTAAGAGATTTTTTTAAACACTTTTTTTTATAGCTTAAATTTGGCAAAGCATGCACTTTTGGGGAGGGTCCCAAAGAGGCCTTTCTAAGACTTGAGCCTTGTTCCTTTGTACCAGCCTCAATCTCGGGACTGGGAGTACAGGAATGGGAAGACTTCCTGGGGCAATTTGAGGTGATCAGGTAGTACCATCGAGGTCATCCTCCTTGTATTTGCATGCTCCACTTACCCATGCAGTTGAAAGCAAGACTAATTACACTCATAAAGAAATTTGTTGAAGTAAAATTGTTTTGTTGCATGGAGTTTCTTTCTTGATATTTCTCTTTCAATAAAAAGAACAGTTTTTATGGAGTTAAACAGGAAAGTCTGCATACACTGTGATTGTAGTGGAATGAACAAAAGTGCTGGACACACTCAGTAGTTCACACAGCATCTATAGGAAATAAAATACAAAATGTTGGAGAAGTTCAGCAGGTCAAACAGTGTCCTTTGTGCAACAAAAGCAAAGATGCAGAACCAACTTTTCAGGCTGAGCTGTTCATCAAAGTGTGGCAATAGGTTGTGGAATTTAAATGGGTTGCCACTGAGAGTTCCCCATCATTGCCCTGAGCAGAACCAAGGTGCTCAATGAGGTGATCTCCCAGTCTGGCTCCAGTCTCCCTAATGTAGAGGAGGCTGTAACGGGAGTACTGGATACAGTTGATGACCCCTGTAGATTCACAAGTGAAGTGTGGCTTCTCTTGGAAGGATGGTTTGGGCCCCTGAATGATAGTGCAAAACAAGGGGTGGCATATTTCCTGCGGTCACAGGGATAAGTTCTGATGAGATTAGTGGGAGGGGATGTCCTAGAGGGAGTGGTCCTTGTGGAAAGTGAGGTGGGTAGGAAAGAGGATGACTTGTCTAGAGGTGGGATCATGTTTTAGGTGGCAGAAATTTCAGACAATAAAGTCCTCCTTCTCTGTCTCTCATTTATCATTAGATTCACAGAGATGCCACATTCAGAGCTTTACCCCAACTGCATTCTCACATATCCAATCATAGATAAAGTATTTCTAGCAATCCATCATTTATCTACCTCTACACTATAAGCCCAGAAGCCTCAAAAAACTAGTATTTCCTTCGTGGTTCTGATGCCCTGGTTATTTCTTGCTGATATCCTCCACATATATGGAATGCATTTCCATATGCAGTGCCTCCCAATGATCTGCCCTAACTTCTTTCTTGTCGCTCAATAATTGTTAATCATTGTTTGAGAGTAGGAAGGCTGACCAATATGGTTTCCCATGTTTTACTTTATTGCAAAGTCATTTAAAGGTGGAATCATTTTCATGTATGAGTGAGGGCAAATCTATAATACATGCTTGGAGATAATAATAAAAGCATAATGATGAGCCACAAAGTTTGCAGGTACATTGGAAATCAATAAGCATGACTAAATGAACAATCTTATCTCAACCAAGCATGGCCCAACCAGCTTAAGAAGGGCAAAATAATGGAAGTTATTAGGCAAATGTAACATACCTATTTTATCTACATGACACCATTAATAAAGACAAGGAAGAAAGGAGCAGTTATTCAGCTATTGCAGGAGAAATTGCGCAAATCACATATACAATGCCCTTCATTATGTTTGGAGCAAAGACACTTTTTTTTTTCCTTTATTTGCCTCTGTGTTCCATAATTTGTCATCAAGCATTTCATATGTAAATAAAGTAAAACACTGCAGATTTTATTCAAGGTTATTTGTACACATTTGGGTGTGACCATGTAGAAATTACAGGACTTTTAATACATAGTCCCCTCATTTCAGGGCACCATAATGTTTGTGACATTTGGCTTCACAGGTGTTTGTGAGTGCTCAGGTATTTTCAATTGTTTCATTGGTGCAGGTATAAGAGATCTGGGCTTGATACTAAGCTATTGATCACCTTTGGAGTCTGTAGTTAATATTTTTATCCACATGAGAAACAGAGTTGTGCTAATGAAAGAAAAGGAAGCCATTATGAGGCTAAAAAAATACAAGAATAAATCAGTAAGAGATATCGGCCAACCCTTAGGATTACCAAAATCAACTGGATCATTATTAAGAAGAAAGTGTGGTGAGCTCAGTAATTGCAAAGGGACTGGTATTCAAAGAAAAATCTCAAGCCCTGATAACAGAAGAATTCTCATCATATTAAAGAAAAATCCACAAATCTATATCTGACAGATTAGAAACACTCTTTAGGAGGGAGGTGCAGATATGTCAATGACAACTGTCCGCAGAAGATTTCATGAAAAGGAATACAGAGGTTACACTGCAAGATGCAAACCACTAGTTAGCCACAGAAACAGGTTGGACAGATTACAGTTTGCCAAGAAGTATTGTACTTAAAAGAGCCTGCAAAATTCTAGAAAAAGTATTGTGGACAGATGAGACCAAGATTAACCTATATCAGGGAAATGCAAGAGAAAAGTGTGGATGCAGAAAGGAACTGCCCAAATTTCAAAGCATACCACTTTTGCCATGGTTTGTCTGCATGGGTTTCCTCCAGGTGCTCTGATTTCTGGCAAAACATATGGAGGTTGTAGGTTAATTAGTGTATTTGGGCAACACGGGCTCATGGGCTGTTACTGTGCTGTCCATATCATAAGCAAGTCCCATCACTGATCCCTATGGAACACCATGGATTAGAGACCTCCATATGGAAAACTACACGTCCACCTTTTGAATCAAATCAAGTTTTTGGGGATCTGATGTGCCTTAACCTTCTGGATCAGCTTATCATGTGGAAAATATTCATTTCCATGCCCTCGTCAATCATCTATGTCACCTTCTCAAAAAAAAACTCAATCAATTTCTTTTGATATAATTTTGTGCAAAATCCACAGTTTCTGCAGATAGGTTTGCATTGGGTACCTGTGCTGGTCTCTTTGAGTTTTACTGTTATAGTCCTTTGCAGCACAGAAGAAAGCCCTTCAACCTGACTGTCTGGGTTTATGAGTGGCATGGATAGCGCAATGCTATTACAACGTCAGCCACCAGAGTTCGGAACTGGTGCTGTCTGTCAGGAATTTGCCATTCTTCCTATAGCTGCATAGGTTTCCCCTGGGTGCTCTGGTTTCCTGTAAAATGTAGGTGTAGTTGGGTGGCACAGGCTCATGGGCTGGAAGGGCCTGTTACCGTGCTGTATGTCTACATTCATATTTTAAAATAAATTTAAACTCCACGTTTGGGAATTGTCCCATTTGCCCATGTTAAACTCATACCCTTTCCATGTATCAAGTCTGACTGTCCTTTGAATGTCATAGTTGTCCTGTTGTAAGCTTCCCCTGGCAGCTCATGCCATATATATATCACCCTATGTGTGAAAAATGTATCCCTGAGATTCTGTTTAAATTTTTACCCTCTCAACTAAAACATATGCCCTCAAATGTGATAGTCATTTAAACTGAGGAAAAGACAATGATAGTTTACTCTATCAACCCTCCTCATGATTTTACATACATGTACACGATCATTGCTCAACCTCCTGGGCTCCTATAACTCAAGCCTTTCAGTCCCAATAAAATTCTTGTGAACCTGTTTCATACCCTTTCCAGTTTAATGACATTTTTCATTTCACAGGGCAATCAGAACTGCTCACAATACCTCAGATCTGGCCTTACCTATGTCTTGGAAAGTGCTTGCAGTACTCAATCCCCTGAATGATGAAGTGCACCAAACACATTCTTCACGACCTATAACCCATGTCACTACTCTCAGGGAAAGATATAATTGTATCCTCAGCTCTATGTATCCTATGGCACTCTCCAGGGATCTACCATTTACAGTGGATGTCTTGCTTTGGTTTGACTCACCAAATACAACACCTAACAATTATCTGAATTAAACTGTATCTGACATCCCATGGCCCACTTGCCAAGATGATAGTGGTCTTAGAAAACTTTCCTCACTATCCATTATGCCATGAATATTAGGGTCATCTGCCAACTTAATTACCGAGGCAGCTACATTCCCATCCAAATTGATAATATAAATGACGAACAACAGTGAACTCAACACTGTAGAACATAGAGCAATCCTGCACAGGACCTGGGCCTTTGGCTCATGGATCTGCACTGAACTCCAAGACCTGGGTGTTAACACCCCACTATGTAAATGGATCATGGATTTCATCATCTCCAGACCACAATCAGTGAGGATTTGGAAGAACATCTCCTCCACAATTTCCATCGATATCGGAGCATCACAGGGCAGTGTTCTTAACCCACTGCTCTACTCATTACACACCTATGACTGTATGGCTCAATATGACAATAACATCATCTACAAATTTGCTGTTGATACCATGGTAGTGGGTTGAATAAATGAAGAGGATGAGTCAGTTTACAGGATGGCGATTAAAAACTTGGTTGAATGGTGCACCAACAACAACCTTACATTCAATGTCACCAAAACTAAGAAGATGATTGTTGACTTCAGGAAAGGAAAGCCAGAGCTATACAATCCGATGATCATTGGGGGATCAGAGGTGGAGAGGGGAAGCAAATTTAGGTTCTTTGGAGTCACTATCTTAGATATTGTGTGTCCATTCAGGAGAATTAAAATGTCAAACAGGATGATGAACCATCAATTACTTCAAAAGACTAGAAATTATATAGAAATAGATAGGCTTTTATTAACACAGAATAGAGGAACATCCATGCCCTGGACTGAGGATGGAGCTATGGCACAGTTTCCTTTTATTCAGCAGTTGTGAGAAGAGCCAAAGGCACAGTCAACAAGGAGCATGTCCAAACAAACTATAACAAGTACTAACAAGGCCAAAATATATATACAATGGTTTACCACACAGGACTATTGTATTGTACTTTTCCATGTCATATGAATCTGATTCCACTAACTGCATAACTTATGAGGGAAAAAAATGTTTAACTTCTCAGGGAGGGAAATGTTTTATTTACTTTGGGCTGATGAATAAATGGAAGGGATAATTGAACTGAGGATAAGAGGAGTTTAGAAATGGGATCATAAGCTTGTTGGACAGATAATCAGGGAGAAGTGTGGAAGTCAACTAAATTATGAGAACCAATGGCAGTTGATGGCTGATCAGAAAGGGTTGAAGGGGACCCTATAAATCAATGGTTCTCAACCTTTTCTTTCCAATTGCATACCACTTTAGTATTCCTTTTGCCATCGGTGGTCTGTGATTAGTAAGGGATTGCTTAATGTGGTATGTGGATGGAAAGAAAGAGTTTGAAACCCACTATTTTAATCATACCTAATTGACTCATTATGTGCACGTTTTCATAACACCAAAGGAAATGGGCCAATGACAATTCTTTTCAAGCAATATATTTCACAAACTATTGGGTCTAGAGCAATGATTCTCAACCTTCCCTTCCCATTCACATACCACTAAAAGCAATCCCGTACTAATCACAGAGCACCGATGACATAGGGAATACTTAAAGTGGTATGAGAGTGGAAAGAAAAAAGTTGAGAACCACTGTACTAGACACTCATTAACACAATTTAAGGTAGCACAATGAACCCACTGTTCCAAAGTTCAATTGGCTAAATTCTATTCTAATCTCTCTTCTAAATGTGATAAGTGTATAACTGAAGAAGGTACGCTACATCATACATTCTGGTTATGTCCTCTTTTTCCAATTTTTGGGAAGGGGTGTTCTGTTCTTTGTTTTTAATTGTTTTAATATTAATTTGACTCCAAATCATTTTCTTTCTCTTTTTAGAATAAGTGGACCAACTGGTATGATGTTGAATGCATCACAATCCCATGTAGTTCCCCTCACCTCCCTTATCACTAGAAAGGCCATATTAATGAGATGGAGAGATACTGTCCCTCCCAGTCATACTCAATGGTTGTCCAATATGATGGCATGTATGACTTTGGAAATAAATTAGATGTTCCACTACTGAAATTAATATTTTTTTTTAAAATGGGGTTCTTATCTCAATTATTTTCAAAATTTGAAAGATTAACTATTTTCTGGTTTATGACCCCATTGGTTACCTTATTTTTTTTATTATCAGTAGTAGTCTGTTCATGTTAAGCTAATAGCCTCTGTAGAGTGGAGTTAGATAAGCAAAATAGTAGTTCAGTGTTTTTTCCCACTTATTTTTAATGTAACATAGTTATCATAGTATCTGTATTATTCTGTAGGATTTGTTAATATTCTATTTAATTCTTATGTATCTATGTAACATTTATATGATGAAACTAATAAAAATTTTGAAAGAGAAATCCCTCTATGATGTCCCCCTCATCTTTCTGTACTCCAGTAGTTCAGTAAACACACCAAAATGTTAGAGGAACTCAGCGGGTCTTTTCACCATCTATAGGAGACAAAGATATATTCCCTACATTTTGATCCTGAATAAATGTTTATCTGACATAGGCTTAGTCCTGACTATTTTGGATAATTGGAGTTATTCTGTATTTGATTACACTGGAGACATGAGAATATATTGAAAATAAGTTGGACTTAGTAATATGTAATAATATTCAATGCATTATGTTTAACTTGCATTGTAAAACATTCTGATGAGTTTATAAGATGTGGAAAGACACATATTGCAGTGAGTAAAACCATGGTCATATTGCTAAATATAAATGGAAGCATTAAACATTGAAAGATTTGTGAGCATGCCATTAAGGTCAACACATTAACCATTAATATTACCAGTCAGAGGGCTAGACTCATGACCCCCTGCTCATGCCAATAAGTCCTTGACAGTCGAGTTTTACTGGAAGGGAAGAATGATGAACTCTGCTAGGTGTTCTTTAAGGTTGATTTGGCCTAGCCAAATGGTATAGAAAATTGTACAATGCAGTTTTTACTGCCAAAAACTAACCCAGTAATTGATAATCTGTTGCATTGAGAACAACCTGTCTATTCTTAAAGATATACTGCACTGGTTCCCTTTATTAAACAAGGTTTTTTTTTATCGAGCCCTTATTACACTTTTAACAGAATTGACAAATAATACCAGCAAGCAACAAAAATACATAATTAATAACAAGCTTTCAGAATTTTCATGCTCGGAGTAGATCAAATTGAGAATATTTGACAAAAATTATGTCTTCAGATAAACCTTAACATATAAACTTAAAATTCATCTATAGTATGTTTATTAATGGTATAAGAACCATATTTTACTTAATTTCATTTTGAATTATGATAATCAATTCACGCAGATTTTCTTTTATTTTTTAATATTTTATTTAAAATTTAAACCATAATACATTCAATCCATAATGAATTATATATATAATATAATGCATGTGGTTTATGTACTAATCCCTCCCTCCCTCCCTACCACACTCCACCACCCACCTCTCTCCCAAATACCCCTAAGAAAGAAAGAAAAAAGGAGATTATCAATGAATATATAAGTTCAGATCAACTGCCATGAAACCGAGTGCCACCATTAGCAAGAGATATTGAAAGTTTTATGACAGATTATGTTATATTTTATATTGTTTATAGATATGTTTTGAAGGAGATAAATTGTGGCAGGTTTTATTTTAGTGTAGGTCATGTACAAACACTTCAAAACAGATCTCCTTTAAAATGCCAGAGCTCTGCTGAAGCCAGACATGCTAGGCTCTGGGTACCTTTGCAAAAACTTTGAAGAATGCCTAGTAAGGACTTCACAAGTAAGTGTTAATTGGACACGCTGTGGAGTGATGGATTATTGTTTTGCAACACAACAGATGAACAAACTCAGAAGATTAGGTCTGGTGCCACAGTCTGTCTGAGTGCAGTTGGCTGTTCTAAGAGGATCATGTCGTCTTATCTCTGAGAGAGAGAGAGAGAGAGAGAGAGAGAGAGAGAGAGAGAGAGAGAGAGAGAGAGAGAGAGAGGGAGAGAGAGGGAGAGAGAGAGAGAGAGAGAGAGAGAGAGAGAGAGAGAGAGAGAGAGAGAGAGCAATAGAGGGAGAGAATTCAGTTCGACAGTGCAGCAGCCGCAGCTGGGACTGGAACATGAGAAGCTGGCAAGTTTGTGGATAAACCCCATTTTGAAAACAGTGGTGAGTTCTTAGCTTAGCCAGTTTAAAGTCCTTGTGGTCCATAAAATGGCTGGCTGTATAATGTTTCACTTGAAATAAGCAAAATGAAAAGGAAATCTGTGGTGACCTGAAAGAAAGACATTATCATCTGGAAAACCCTGATGGGGCAGGTTTCTTTGGCAAGACACTGAAGTGGCTGATCAGAAGGTATCAGTTGTATTTGTCCAATGAGCAACAAATCTCTCTCTGAAAACCAACAAGAATCTTCCTGAGTGGTAACCATTTACCTTTCAAGCACCAAAGCCTAGTGAACTTCATAAATGTTAAATTTTGTGCACAATATAAGAATGGCCTGGTGCTGGTGAACTTTGAAGTGAGAAGTGAGACTGGACTGTGAATTAAAGAACTTTTCTAAGCTTATACACACATCACATACATGTGTACTTAGAATTAGAAGGGGGCTAAGTTAGGTTAGTTAATAATAATAATAAGTTAGAGTTTGATTCTGTTTTCATGTTTAAAGATAATTTAAAGCAACTTTTTTTAAAGTAACCATTTGTCTTGGTGAATTTCTATTTCTGCTGGGTTTTGGGGTCCTCTAACTCACAACAGATTAAAATTTCAAACCAACTTGAAAATATGGGTTCCATATTTTCAGAAAGAAATTATATTTATCACGTAAATTATAAGATATTCTTTCAAGAGGCATACAAGATCTCATTTCAGTATGCCACCGCAGCATTCCCTAATCTATATCAAACTTCCACATAATAGCTATACATTTCCTTTTTCACATAAGTAAAAGAAGGACAAGAAGGTGATGGCCATGTCTGCAAAGGGAGTTGTGGTAGAATGTTCTCATAATGTTAGTAAAAAATTGCCTTCACTTATGAGAGATGGAAGGCCACTGTATTGACCAGTTAGTGAACCAAGCCTCTTGCATGATTTGAGCTTTCAGATTTAATGTCATATACATGAGATCACATACAAACCTGAGATTCCATTTTCCTGTGAACTCACAAGAATTACAACTAATTGGCTGTGCAAAAAAAAACTGTACACTGCGTAAACATGTTAACCAACAGAGAACTGCAAACAGATAATGAATGTAAACAAACTGACTGTCTAATACAGAGAGATTAAAAAAAAAACAAGTAAAAGTCCTTAAATGAGACTCTGTTTGATTTTGTCATTAAGGAGTCTGCTGGTGGAAGGGTTGCTGCTATTCTTGTACCTGGTGGTGTGAGTCTTGTTGCACCTATACCTCTTTCCAATGGCAGCAGCGAGTGTGTACTGGGTGGTCAGGGTCTTTGATGATTGTTGCTGATCTTCGATGGCATCATCCTTTGTAGATGTACTCGATAGTGGGGAGGGTTTTTCCTATGATGTCCTGGATTGTCCACTAACTTTTGGAGGGCTTTACGCTCAGAGGTATACCAGATCATACCAGACTGTGATGCAGCCAGTCAGCACACTTTCCTTCACACCTCTGTAGAAATTTGCTAGGGTTCCTGGTGTCATAGCAAAACTCCTGAGTAAGTAGAGGAGCTGGTGTGTTTTTTTTTTCATGATGCCATTGGTTTGTTGGGTCCAGTAAAGACTCCCAAGAAATTAAATTTTCTCACCCTCTCCACTTTCCTGAAGTCAACAATTAGCTCCTTAGTTTTGGTGACATTGAGTGCAAGGTTGTTATTGGTGCACCATTCAGCCAAGTTTTCAATCTATATGCAGACTTGTCCCCTTCTTTTTTACAACCCACTACAATAGTAATGTCTGCAAATTTGTAAATGGTGTTATTGTCATACCAAACCACACAGTCATAGATGTAAAGTGAATAGAGCTGGAGGCAAAGAAAACAGCCCTGCAGTGCTCAGGTACTGATGGACATTGTGGAGATGTTCTTACCAATCTTCACTGTCTGCAGGTAAGGGAATCCATGATCCAATTACACAGTGGGGTGTTAACTCCCAGATCTCGGAGATGGCTGATCAGTGTTAAGGGGATGATGGTGTTAAATCCTGAACTATAGTCGATAAAGAGAATCCTGAAGCATGCATCTTTGCTGTCAAGATGTTCCAGGGCATTGTGTAGAGCCATTGAGATGGCATCCACTGTAGACCAATTACTACAATAGGTGAACTGGAATGTATCCATGTCGCCACTCAGACAGGAGTTGATGTGCCTCATCACCGGCCTTTCAAAACACTTCATCACTGTGGATGTAAGTGCTATTGGTGGATAGTCATTAAGGCAGGTTACTACACTTTTGTTGACCTCACCAAAGCCTTCGACACCGTGAGCAGGAAAGGGCTTTGGCAAATACTAGAGCGCATCGGATGTCCCCCAAAGTTCCTCAACATGATTATCCAACTGCACGAAAACCAACAAGGTCGGGTCAGATACAGCAATGAGCTCTCTGAACCCTTCTCCATTAACAATGGCGTGAAGCAAGGCTGTGTTCTCGCACCAACCCTCTTTTCAATCTTCTTCAGCATGATGCTGAACCAAGCCATGAAAGACCCCAACAATGAAGACGCTGTTTACATCCGGTACCGCACGGATGGCAGTCTCTTCAATCTGAGGCGCCTGCAAGCTCACACCAAGACACAAGAGAAACTTGTCCGTGAACTACTCTTTGCAGATGATGCCGCTTTAGTTGCCCATTCAGAGCCAGCTCTTCAGCGCTTGACGTCCTGCTTTGCGGAAACTGCCAAAATGTTTGGCCTGGAAGTCAGCCTGAAGAAAACTGAGGTCCTCCATCAGCCAGCTCCCCACCATGACTACCAGCCCCCCCACATCTCCATCGGGCACACAAAACTCAAAACGGTCAACCAGTTTACCTATCTCGGCTGCACCATTTCATCAGATGCAAGGATCGACAATGAGATAGACAACAGACTCGCCAAGGCAAATAGCGCCTTTGGAAGACTACACAAAAGAGTCTGGAAAAACAACCAACTGAAAAACCTCACAAAGATAAGCGTATACAGAGCCGTTGTCATACCCACACTCCTGTTCGGCTCCGAATCATGGGTCCTCTACCGGCACCACCTACGGCTCCTAGAACGCTTCCACCAGCGTTGTCTCCGCTCCATCCTCAACATCCATTGGAGCGCTCACACCCCTAACGTTGAGGTACTCGAGATGGCAGAGGTCGACAGCATCGAGTCCACGCTGCTGAAGATCCAGCTGCGCTGGATGGGTCACGTCTCCAGAATGGAGGACCATCGCCTTCCCAAGGTCGTATTATATGGCGAGCTCTCCACTGGCCACCGTGACAGAGGTGCACCAAAGAAAAGGTACAAGGACTGCCTAAAGAAATCTCTTGGTGCCTGCCACATTGACCACCGCCAGTGGGCTGATAACGCCTCAAACCGTGCATCTTGGCGCCTCACAGTTTGGCGGGCAGCAGCCTCCTTTGAAGAAGACCGCAGAGCCCACCTCACTGACAAAAGGCAAAGGAGGAAAAACACAACACCCAACCCCAACCAACCAATTTTCCCTTGCAACCGCTGCAATCGTGTCTGCCTGTCCTGCATCGGACTGGTCAGCCACAAACGAGCCTGCAGCTGACGTGGACTTTTTACCCCCTCCATAAATCTTCGTCCGCGAAGCCAAGCCAAAGAAGACACTTTTTAAAGCAGCTGGGTACCATGCCCTTTTGGAGTGAGATATTGAAGATATCCATGAATACATTGGTAAGTTGATCAGCACAGATTCTTAATACTCAGCCAGGCTCTCCATCTTGGCTGTCTGCTTTCCTCGCATTCAATCTCCTGAAAGTAACATGCGCAGCACCCTCAAATTCAGAGAGAATGGGATCATCAGGGGTCGTAAGAAGGCAGAGTGGTGTTTTTTCGCTGTTACTAATATCAAATCAGGCGTAGAAAGCGTTGAATTTCTCTGGGAGTGAAGTTTTGCCATCTGCTATTTCACTGGATTTCATTTTGTAACAGGTTATAGCATTTCAGCCCTGCTATAGCTGTCAGGTGTCCATTGGTGTTTTGATTTTCATCCAAACTCTCCACTTCACCAGGGAGATAGCTTTTCACAGGTCATACCTGCTCTTAATGTACTCATCTGGGTCTCCGGACTTAAATGCCTGTGATCAGGCTCTCAGCAAGTTCCAGATTTCATTGTTCATCCAGGGCTTCATGTTCGGAAAATCCCTGAATGATTTGATGGGGACACTCTCGTCCACAGTATGTGACAGCCATTCAAATTCTCAGCAGAGTCCTTGAACACCGTTCAATCCACTGACTTGAGAAAGTCCTGTAACTGTTCTTCATCCTCCTGTGACCATCTTCTAGCTGTCTTGATCTCCTGAGTCTCTCTTTTTTGGCTCTGTCTGTGTGAAGGCAGAAGGAGCACAGTCAGGTGATCAAACTTGCCAAAGTGTAGTCTCGGGAAAGAATGGTAGGCCTTCCTTATCTAGATGTAGCAGTAATTGAGTGTGCTGGCAGGTTACATGCTGTGATAATTAAGCAGGATTCTCTTGACAGAGGCTTAGTTAAAGTCGCCGACTTAGATTTGTAGTGCGTTGGGCTAGGCCGTCTCTTGTTTACTGATCACATCATGCAGCTCTGCAAGTGCCTGTTTGTAATGGGATATAAACTCCATTGAGAACAATGACTTATTCTGCATGTTCAGTAAGAATCTCAATTAAATTATTTTCTCAAATCTATTTCAACTTTGTGATTCCTTGATGCAATTCTGCTCAGTTGCAACTTATTCCATTGAGTAACGAATAGTGCCCCTTCATCAAATGTTCATTAGTCAATTTTCCCCATTTTTTAAATGTCTGTTCATGGGAGCTTTATCAATAATGCTTCTTTTTGGATTTTGTCTACAATATCAATGCAGTCACTGGAAATCACTGATCGACAGTACTTAACATGGAACTCATATTTGCTCTTCTCACATTCGAGCATGGCATCTACGACAGGTCATCTACCTTGGTGTTCTGACTGGAATATCTCTGCGTAATTGTATACTCCCAATTCCACAGCATTCTCCCTCTTGACATTGTTATTGTTGCCATAGTAGAATCATTGATTTTGAAACAAATAAAGCTAGAATTATGGTCAGAGGATAATGGATATCCCAATTAAAACTAAGAAATTTCATTATTTTAAACACTTCTTTTATTGCTTCTATCAGGATTTTTACATATATTTACTCATACACCTCACTCTGTTCCTTTGACATCGACCTTCAAACAAAGGCAAATTAATTCTCTCTGCAAAGATGAATTCAATTGACTTTAGCTTCATATTATGCACATGTAAACTCCTGACCTCTTCCTCCAAAATCATGTTGAACAATCCACTGGAGGATTTTGATTTTTTTAACCAGCAGGATAGGAAAAGTGAACTTGTGTATTTTGCCTTCATTAAGGTTGCCACATAAAAGGTTATTATATAAAGTATAAGTTTCATTTTATGCCACTTCATTTATCATTTTCTGTGAAAAGCCTCAGCAGAGCAGGTTTTCAGTTTGATGGCACTTTCTCACTGAACTTATTAAACTGTTTCACTCAATTATCAAACATTATGCAACTGTATCAATTTGCATATAATTACACTGGTTGTTTATCAGCACCTTTCTTGAAAGTCTGCCTGTTTATAGACATTACTGATTGTGACATAAATGCTGCACAATCCCAGTTTCTCATTGTCTGAAAAAAGTATCCATTTTAGTTGTAATTTGGATTTCCCTCTGAAAATGCGTCTGTCACTTTCTTTGCCTTGCATCTGCACCCTCTCAGAATATGAACTTTCTTTTTTTGCAACTGAAAAACTTGGCTGATCAAAATTAATGATGCATCAGTGTTAATTAGATCAAACTGATCAAATCAGACCCCTTGATTTTTAAACCTTAAACCTTGCCACAGCTCTCCACTTGCAGATTGCTTTTATGCCAGTTCTTTGTGCTGAGTATAATTCTCCGCAGTCCTGCATATCTTTATATGGCCTCACCCTGGCAATGGATAAGGCAGAGGATAGACAGACAATTTTACAAGCATGATCAAATGTCAGGCTTTTCAAGTTCAACAGCTTTGACTGAATTTGTATCAATCCACTCACAAATCTGCTGGAAATAAAAGGAATCCAAATTGCAATGTAAGAATCCATTCTTCAAAGTAGCAAGGTTCTCACCAATTATCTTATCCAGCTTGTACCAATCTTACCATTTTCAGGTATTTCTAATGGAATTGGATTAAAATGGACTTCCTGTTTCAGTACAACATTTTCAACAATATGCATTTCATCTAGAGGGGTGCAAGAAAATTTGCTAACATGGATTAACAAGACCATTCAGCAACCCTCACCACCAATTTGAAGGGCAGTACTTCCATGTTGAGATATTAAACTCCTGCTGCAGTCTCCACAGATCAAATCTCTGTGAAGCTGCTACACTGGTATAGTGGACTTTCCGCCTTCTCCATTCAAGATCCAAGTAAACTGCAAGAAATATGTCTGATCAGTATTTCTGACAGATATTTGGTGGTTTTGTTGAAGTGTTATGTTTCCAGTGATATAGTGAGGTTCAATAGCCTGATAGCTATTGGAAAGAAACTGTTCTTGGATTGAGTGGTGCAGAAATTAAGGCGGGGAACCAAACTTGGTTAATGTAAGAACTGCATAAAATAAACTTCAGATGTTTGAGAGCCGCAAGCATGAAAAACGTAAGACACACACATTTTTACTCTTACATGCACTTTTTAGAACAAACCTTTTAAATAAACATTAAGAAATACATGTACGTAATAATATTTATTCATGTTTGTAATTTAGGGGGTCGACTATTACACACATAATACTCTTGACCATGGTAAGTACCTGATTAGCCAGGTTTCCACATGCTCCCTCCCTTCTGAACTAGTATTAACTTACCTTGACTCCATTTAGTCTCCCCAGTCCAATCCCTCCACATCTGCATTTGTGATACCACACATTCTCTCCTATTCTTCAATAATTTCCAAATTCCAGAAGTTGACTGCCTCATTTTCACTATGGATGTCCAATCACTTTACATTTCCATCCCCCATATAGAAGTTCTCAAAGCCCTTTGTTTCTTTCTTGACAAGAGACCTACCCAGTCATCCTCCATGACCACCCTCCTCCATCTGGCAGAACTTGTTTTCACCCTTCATAACTTCTCCTTTGACTCATTCCAATTTGTCTAAATCAAAGTAGTAGCTATTGGTCCCAGCTGCACCTACCTGTTTGAGGGCTTAGTGGAGCAAGCCTGCACAGGTAAGGCAGGGTTGGCACCAGAACAAATGTTGAATGGGGGGGGGGGGGTCATTGGAATGTTAGAGGTGGATGTATTCCATCACTCAACAACTTGCTCAGCAGGGGGTAGGAAGTTCTGATGACTAAAAATGTGCCAATGTGGGGAATGGGTGGGGGGTGGGAGGTGGGGGGGGGGTTCTATCAATTAAAAGTGTGCTAATGGGATCTATTCCTAATGTTGACTTTTCCAAATTCTGCTAGCCTATTCCTTGTTCTTCCTCTCTCTTCTCCATCCCTCTATCTTCTTTACTCTGGTTCTTCACCCCCTTTGATCTCCATTCACAGAGCTATCCCCCTCCCCTTATTTGCTGGTTGCCTCTCCCCCTTATTACCTGCTGCTTGTGGGTCTGTAATTTCTCACCCCACCATCATTATTTTGTTCATCCCCTACCCACATTTTGCCCTACCTTAATGAAGGGCTTAAGCTAAAAGTTTTGTTATGTATCTTTATCTTCACTATATAAAGTATGCTGTTTGTCCTACTGAGTTTTTTTTCCCAGCACTGTATTTTTGCTCTTTATTGTCTACAGTTCAGCATTCATCTCCTCAGAACTAATCAGTAAACTCCAAGAACTAGGCCTCAATACCCCACTGTGCAATTGAATCATGGATTTCTTTACCTCTGGACTCCAATCAGTGTATATTGACAAGAACATCTCCTTCACAATCTGCATTGGAACTAGAGCACCACAGGGTTGAGTACTTAGCCCCTGCTCTATTCGATTTACATCTACAACTGCTTGGCTCGGTATGACAACAATACCATTTACAAATTTTCTGAAGATGCCAGTGGAGTTGACTGTATAAAAAGGGGTGAAGAGACAATATACAGAATTGAGATTGAAAACTTGGCTGAATACAATAATCTTGCATTCAATGACACTAAGTCCAAGGAGTGGATTGTGGATTTTGGGAAGGGAAGACCTGAGGTGGATGATCCTGTGGCCATTGGGAGATCAGAGGTGGATAGAGTGAGCAAATTTAAATTCCTGAGAGCCATTATCTTGGAGGACATTTCCTGGTCCCATCATACTAATGTCATCATGGGGAAAGCATGTCAGCAGCTCTTCTTTGTCAGGAGTTTGCAAGGTTGGCATGTCATTGTAAACCTTGGCAAACTTCTGCAGTGTACTGAAATGTGTGCTGACTGGCCACAGCATGGCCTGGGAATGGGGACACCAATGCCTCTGGGAGGAAAGCCCTGCAAAAGGTAATGGAACAAGTCAGTACCTCTTCAGCAAAACTCTCCCCATCATCGAGAGCATCTATATAGAATGCCACCATCAGAGAGCTGCAACAATCATCTAGAATAAATGTTACCCATGACATATTATGTTCTTGCTGCTGCCATCAAGAAAGAGGTATAGGTGCCACGAGTCTTGTACATCCAGGATCAGGAAGAGCTGCTACCCCTCCACCATCAGACTACTTAACACCAGACTCATTCAGGAATTCATTTAAGGATCTTACATTACTTGTTATTTATTACTGAATATTATTTTCTGCATTTGCACAGTCAGTTTGTTTTCATTTCTTTCTTCAGTTCACATTTCTTTCTCCTTAAGTACAGTTAAAAGTTATCAGTAACTAGAAATTCTGTCTGACCCACAGGAAAAATAATTTTAGGAGCTTCTGTGATGTCATGTATGTTCTCTGACAATAAATTTGAACTTTGAAACTTTGGAATGTTGACTGCTTTCATGAGACAGTGCCTTATATTGATATCTTCTGCAGCCCTCTGCGTTCCTGACCATTGGAGTCCGTAAATCAGGCCCACAGTGAAACCAGTCAGTTTACCTTCCACAGTACACCTGCAGAAATTTGAAAGTGTCACGCTGAATCTCTTTAAACTCCCTATAAAGTATAGCCATTGAAATGCTGCCATTACAGTTGCCTCATTTTGCTAACTCCAGGAGAGGTGCTCTGATTTGTGGACATACAGGAAGTATTCCATTCTCCACCATTGTATCCCATTGACGAAGTGGTCCGCACTTTCAGTTTCCTAAAGTCCATAATCCAGCCTCTTGACCTTGCTGAAGCTGAGAGGTAGATTGTTGTTTTGAAACACCCAACCAGCTACTCGATGTCCATCTGAGATGTTAGCTCATCTTTACCTATTATTCTGCCAAAAATGATGGTGCTATCAGCAAATATATACTGTGGATCATGATGGACCTCAATTTGGCTCCACAGTTGTGAGTGGAAAGCGAATAGAGAAAGGAACATGGGACACAGTCTTGATTATTGATTATTGATCATTTTTTTTAAAAACAATGCAGACTGTACAGGCCCTCCCCGAGCCCATGCTGCTCAAACACCCCAATTAACCTATAACCGCTATACGCCTTGTAAGAATAAGAATATGGGGAGAATAAATTAGGTTTAGTGTATGTTTAGTGTAATTGGATGCTTAATGGTTCGCATCATCTCAGTGGGTCAGATTGTTTGTTTCCATCCTTTA